>NC_083461.1:8183070-8250570 GCF_030014155.1 Tachysurus vachellii
TGGAATTGCCTGGACAGATAGTAAAAGTGTTCATCCTAATATAGGGAGAGGCTCTCGACTCCATTCAGTCCCTTGCTGACTTTTCTACTGCGTTGTGTCGTCTCTGAGGTGCCCATGCATTTAACATTCTCTTTGAAGCTCATGCCTAAGTGTGTAGGTGTAGAAATAAGTGATTTCACTGGTTTAAAGCCAGTTTAGGGCGTGAAACCTCTTTAAAAAGACTTTTATTTAACTTCATATATATATATATATATATATATATATATATATATATATATATATATATATATATATATATATATACGTATATATATGTATATATATACGTATATATATGTATATATATACGTATATATATACATATATATACGTATATATATACATATATACGTATATATATATATATATATATATATATATATATACATATATATATATATATATGTATATATATATGTATATATATGTATATATATATATATATATATATATATATATATATATATATATATACATATATATATATATATATATATATATATATATATATATATATATATATATATATCTGTAAGGCAGAGGAACCTGAATCAGAGCTGATGTTTACTTAAACATGCTTAAGATGAAGTGGTTTCTGCTAAAAAGCTTTCCCATTTCAGCAGTCATTTTGTCCTGTTATGACTTCACATGCATGTCAGCGAGTGGGGCTGATCAATATTCTGGCACATGAATCATTCAGTGCTCATATGAAGCCATGATTACACCCTCCTGGTGCCTCATTGTCTGAGTATCCACTTGATATTATTGGATTATTATTGACTTTTCATAGAAAGACAGGAATAACAGATTTACGTAGAGTGTTGGAGGACCAATCTAGTATTCACTTTATCCATTCATACTAATAAAATACAGACCACCACATTCCTATAGGATTATTTGGATAATAATAATTTGGATAAAAACTAAACAGCAAAATAGTAGTGGCCACTAAGAATAAAACTGCAAAGCTCTTATTTAACATTCCACCAAAAACAATTATGTAAAGAGAAGAAATATTGAAATATGGGTGTAAAACACCTTACATGGTCCACCTATAAGTAACAATGGAGTCTAAAAAAAATATATATATATTTTATTTTTATAATATATTTATAAATATATATTTATAAAAATAAATATATTTTGCCATATCACCCAGCAAATATTGACTGACCACATGCATTATAGTAATATATCTGGCGTAATCTTGTGTACCTACAGATCATGGGTTATGCCAGCATGCTAAAGTTTGTTACAAATGTGCAGATCAGTAAAGTATAAAAAAAAGCTCTCATGGCCAGCTGTTCATTTCCTGTTCTTGATTAAGAAACTACCACAGACACAGAAACCCCAACCCCTTCACCATCACCAGCGCTGTTTGAATTATAGGTCACAAACATGCACTAAAACGAAACACTGTCCGGTTTTCTGTGCAGAAACGTGTAACTGGGATTTGAAGGCACATGGCTTATGTTAGAAGTCTTATGCTCAACACTTTTTTCTTTTTTTAACCTCCACAGACAGAATGCTTTCATTCAGCTTAATTATACAAAATCCTAACTTGAGACAAATGGGTCACTCATTGGCCAAGATGCTAAAGAAATTGCCTCTTATTTATTAGAGTCACATTGCAGGCGGAATGAATCTTAGGGTCATTTTCCTGACCGTTGATCTTAAAATAAAGTAAATTAAGTGGAGAAAAATTTAATTCCTATACATAATACTTGTGTTGTGTCTGGGCGTGGTAGTGGTGCAGTGGGTAGCAATGGTGCTACACATCTCCAGTGTCCCTGGTTCAACCCTGAGCTTGGGTTACTGTCTGTATGGAGTTTCACATTTTCTTCCTGTTCCTGTATGAGTTCCTTTAGGTTCTCCAGTGTTCTCAATTCTAAATTGGCAGTTGGCGGATTGCCTAAGATAAAATTGTCCTTAGGTGTGAATCAAAGTGTGTGGTGCTTTGTAATTTACTGGCATCCCAATAAGAGTGTATTCCCTCCACATTCCTCAGTTTTTTCCTGGAACATGCTCTGGATTCACCACGACCCTAACCGGTATTAAGCAGAATGAAAAAGTGGAATGAAACCTAGTTTCAGTAATTGTGATCATTTATGGAAGTGTGCTGTTTTATTTTATGATTTCTTTTAATAAAGCTGTTCCAAACATCATCTATAGGTACTGAGCTTTATTCGCAGCTGTTTTTAGATTTTTTTTAGATTGCTGTCAGAAATGAAAATGAATTCAGATTTAATTAAAGCTGTATTTATAGACAATTTCCCACCCCAAACCCCCATCGGGTGCAACTTCGAGGTGCCACACGCTTCTAAATGAGGAAGTGCTGAAAAGAATAGCTTATGCAGACAGGATATTACAGAACATGACTGAGATAAAAAAAATTCTTAGTTTTCCTAAATGAAACACTGAAAACAAAGTAATCAAACACTTAAAACAGATCACCAAACGAATAAAATTGCTTTGCGTTAATAAAAAAATATACGTCCCAGAAATGCAAATCTATTGCCTTTATTTATTGCATGTCCTCCTGCACAAGTCTAATATCAATGTTAAATCATTTCTACATTGTTATTACTCATACATTTCTTGCTGTTATTTCTGATTATTTAACTGCAGGTTGTTAGAGACCTATTCTCAAACTAACATGCTCACAGATGGTCACATGATCATACAGATGTACCAAACATAAAACGTTTGCATGTGCGCATTTAAGGTTAGATTTAGTTGAACGTACCCTTGAAGTATTCGGGTCGTTAAGGTTAAACGGTGCTGTTAGAGTGGTTAGAGCTGTGTGTCAGAGGAGGTGTGGTGTTGTGTAGAAAAGCCATGTGTTAGGCATAATGGCGATTGTGTTTGCACAGCTGAGTAACAGCCTCCTTCGTCACTGTGAGACTTGAACTCTGCCTCAAAACCTCCACCTTGACTTGCTTCCAGATAGCATACAGCTTCACAGGAGCACTTCTAACATGAGCACTGTGTAAATATTGCCCTAATGTGTTTTTTTAGTTGTAGCCAGTGGGTGAACTGAAATTGTTCATCTGGAATCAGGGTTGTTAAGCTCCAGTCTTGAAGAGATTTCTTCCATGAAGGTCATGAAGGCCCTGACACACATTTAGACAACACTACATGATAAAATAAAGCCTTTTTTAATGATTCCCCCAGCCAGCCTCATAGGTTTAGACAAACAAACTGTCTTTGTGAACTAGGAGTGTTTTCATACCGTTATCGTGTGTATGCTAACCTACACCAGTCGCTCCTCCAGATTTGTTTACCTGTTCTTAGAAATTTTGCTTCCTTCTGTCATCACGACTAAAGGCCATTTGTGGGAAGGATTTAAAGAGGCTTAACATTACTGTGTGATGTGTGAAGCAACAGAACACATGCTGTATGGAAACCACATGCCATGTGCTAATAGTGGAAGAAGAGAATGTTTAAGCTAAACGCATGTTGAACGATCTAGTCTGGTATATTAGATGAATTTAGGAGCTTTAGTTGTTCTGAAATTTCTTTCTTTATTTTGATCTGACTCTAGAGCAGAGGTATTTCATTCAACTTTGTAAATTTTTAAAGGTCCACTGGTATATAATTCCGTGCTTACATAGGTCTGTACATGACATCATTCGTTTATGGATGGAGGAAAGATCTGTTTTGACTCTGGATAAATAAATGTATTCAATGTTGTTGTTTTTTTTTAACAAATCTTGTTCATTCCCCAATCAGACCAGGAAGTGTAATAAAATTAAGCATTTATGAAAACACTAACATTTTATATAACTAATGTCTCTGTATCCAGTCAGATGAGCTTCTTTTATGTATATAATTCCAAAAGTATTGGAACATCATGACCAAAAAGACATTTCTGGTTCAGCACAAGATGAGTATAAGACGATAGATCCGAATTTCAGGCTTCATGTCCCGCTATTTGCATCTGGATGTGATAAACAACATAGAACATTGCACATTTGACAGCAAATCACTCAATATTTTGGTAAGCAAAAGTTAATCTTGGTTCCAGAAGTCTTTCTGATTGTTTTTGCTGATGAATTGATCACATCTTGGGGTATGGCCATTATATTCCTGCTCTCAGCTTCTTCTTTGAAGGTTGAACTGTGAGACCTTCACCACTGCCCTGTGAAGCTTGTTGGCGATGTCACTGACTGTTGTTTTTGTTTCTGTTCTCTGATGTTGATCTTGATTCTGTCATCATCTGTCCAGTTTGATATCTGGTAACTCAGTGCACCAGTGATTTCTTTCTCATTCGTGATATTCCAGATTGCTGGTTTGGTTACCTCCAATGATCGTTAATGCCTCTGATTATCTTTTATTCCCAGGACTTTCAGTCACAAGTCAACATTCAGAGCTATTAACTGATTAAGCAGTCAATCTAACAGGGCACACCCGGGCAAAAGAATGTTCTAGAATTTTTGATCATTTGATAAATGTGGTGGGGGCACGGTGGCTTAGTGGTTAGCACGTTCGCCTCACACCTCCAGGGTTGGGGGTTCGATTCCCGCCTCCACCTTGTGTGTGTGGAGTTTGCATGTTCTCCCCGTGCCTTGGGGGTTTCCTCCGGGTACTCCGGTTTCCTCCCCCGGTCCAAAGACATGCATGGTAGGTTGATTGGCATCTCTGGAACATTGTCCCTAGTGTGTGATTGTGAGAATGAGAGTGTGTGTGTGTGCCCTGCGATGGGTTGGCACTCTGTCCAGGGTGTGTCCTGCCTTGATGCCCAATGACGCCTGAGATAGGCACAGGCTCCCCGTGACCCGAGGTAGTTCGGATAAGCGGTAGAAGATGAATGAATGAATGAATGATAAATGTGGTTTTGAACAAAAAGCACCATGTTTAAAATTGTTTAAGACATCAAGCTATCAGGAAATGAACGATGAAACAGTGATCTGTTGTCTAATATTTTGTTTGATCCCAAACCCAGATGTCTTACGTGTACTGTAAAAACAAAAGAATGATAAAGACTGTAAGTTGATGCAATTGGATAAATCCCAACAGATAATCGTCTGCAGAAACCATGATAGATAGACTAAATTGCAGCCATGTGGACATGATTGATTGAGTTTCCAATTTACAGCCTGTTTTTTTGGTTCTGCTACAGTATTATTTTAAATAAGCTTTTCAGTCCACACAAATACTGCTGGATCTGCAACTGGTCACTGGTCCATGTGTCCACCGCCTCTGCTATATGGAAAAGTGAATATGGAAGTGAATTTAATTGAACTTTCTTTGATAGTGGCTCAAGAGCATATCTTTTACACACACACACACACACGCACGCACGCACGCACGCACACACACACATACACACACACACACACACACAAAGCTGTTATGGAAAACAGCATTGACAACAATGTTCAGAAAAACTCTTCTTTGTTCTCTCAGAATGAAAGTGGAAAAGAAGTGTATGAGGTGAAGGAGATATGGTTTGAATCAGTGGTGACAGGGAAGGGCAGATGATGTCATATCGAGTGGCTGCCCAGAAACAATATGGAGAGAATTAATCTCCTCGCACATTGTTTTAATGCATTTTTTTCTCATGGACGTCAACGTCTCTTCCTCACATGGAGCTGAAACTTAAAAATAACTGGCTTGAAGCGAGAATGCTTTCAGACACCTCTAGGGGTTTTATGAGGTTCAGGTTAACAACATCTGGTGATTATCTGAAAACGGATATGTTGTTAGTCATCTGTGTTTGCTGTATGTTTGTATCAGTGTGTATGTACTGTAAGCGAGCTGGAAATTCTGCATAACTTCACGACATGTGAGAGACATCTGCGCTAAAGAGGATCCTTTCCCAAAAGTGCTGGTGCACAAGAGCTGTTGCTGAAACTCTATACATCTTGGTGTCACTTTGAACAGTGATGATCTTAACACTGCGATACTTCTGAAGGAGCGAGCCATGAAAGCGTTCTTCAACATACAAAGAGCTCCACTTAGCTTATACAGTGAGGTGCTGTGTTAACCTCTTACAGGAGAGAACGCTGCAGGCGACTGCACCTTTGAAATGGGATAGCACGATGATCTCAGTGCACTGCTGAGACTGTGGTCTGGGTGTGGAGATGTGCATGTCTGTGTGTGTGTGTTTATGTATGTGTGCGTCAGTGGGTTTTGCATTATTCAGTGAAGACTAAATGGATGAGCTTTGCCAGGAAAATGACCCTAAGTGACTGTAAGAGGTCTGAGGATTCCTTTGTTTATATGTGCAAGGGTTGTATATTTCTGACTGAAGCTTAAATAGTTAGGTATTTTAGAGTAACTGACACTTTGTGGGTGAGGTAAATGCTAGGAAATGTGTGTAAATTTGTTTGGTTCAGCTCAACCCTGTGTAGTGACCCGTGTGGAGGATGGTGTTTAAAGTGTGTTCTGCACACACCAACCAAGTCTCACAGATCTATAAATATAAAACATCTCCTTATTTCATGATTCTCTTGCTGTTTTCCTCAATTTGCTTCATCTCTTTTCTTATCTGTCTCTGTTTGTCTTACACAGATTTCTAAAACACAGATTTCTAAAATCAGTAATAGGACGTAAGGCAGAGCTCCACTTCTGGATAAAAATAGAGGAAAGTGCTAAATTGCACTAGTGTTATTTCATTTATTGTATTAAATAAAATGTTTTTCGCACCTCAGTTGGTTTAATTATCTCCAGCCCACCATTTTAATGTTATTTTTTATTGCACAGATTTTCTTGTATTATATTTTAGATTTGAGTTGATATGCAGTGATTTGCTGTGGTAGCTCAGTGGATAAGCCGTTATACTACTGATCCAAAGGTTGTGTGTTCAAATGCCAGGATTACTAACTTGCCTCTGCTGGGCCCTTGTGCAAGGCCATTAATCTTCAACTACTCAGTGAGATGAATGTAAAGATGAAGGCGTCTGCTCTGGATAAAGGCGTCTGCTAAATACTTGAAAAGTTCAAATGTATTTTATTGTAAAACAATTAAATAGATGGTACTTTTTGTGCAGAATCGCTGGGGTGTGGATATCTACATCTGCCTAAAAAACAACACTTGTGAATTGCTATGCTATGCTATGCTATGCTATGCTATGCTATGCTATGCTATGCTATGTGTAAATGGCTGTATTAGCTCATTAGTTAATATCTAGGCTGGAATACATGTTTGTTTATGACAAAAACAAAACAAACGAACAAAAAAGCCCTGCAGTGTGTGGTCAGACTTCAGCTGAGGTTCAGTCACAAGGAAACTACTTTACCCCTGGAAGGTATCAGTTTCATCAGAAAGAGTTTATACGTAAAAGGAAACTTTGCAATAACCTTTAGACTTCTGTGTGTGATGTAAAAGGTTAAAATACAACGTGTCGTTCTTTTCTAAATGGAAAATCCTTGTAATCCTTGACAAATGTATTTAATATACTTGGAATTATATATTTAAGGATTTGCTAAAAAATTATAATTTTGGGTCTCATTACTTTATGATCACACTACATCATGTTTTTTTTCATTCATATGACATTAATTTGTCAATGGTTACAATTAGTCTTTAGTGTCATACGTTTGACCATCACTTACATGACAAAACATACCTCAGTTCTTGCTTCTAGCCTCTCTTTTCTTTCTTTCTTTCTTTCTTTCTTTCTTTCTTTCTTTCTTTCTTTCTTTCTGAATTTTTGAAGGCTTCCCCATGGTTAAAAACTACTATTATAAAATAATAAATGTAGTAAACTGGATACTACTTTCCCATTCTGCCTACTGGATATTTTATTATTAACTGAAGTGCAGTATTATGTTTTATTTTATCCTCGCGTTCTTTATCTTTTGCTGTGATAAGATGTATAAGTCAGGATAATTCAGGACTGCGACATGAATGTACAGAACTCTTTACTGCTGTCAGACATTGCACAACTCTCTAACAATAAAATCCCTTTTTTTCATAACACTGTATATAATATATATAATTATATACATGTTTATTCATTCATTCATCTTCTACCGCTTATCCGAACTACCTCGGGTCACGGGGAGCCTGTGCCTATCTCAGGCGTCATCGGGCATCAAGGCAGGATACACCCTGGACGGAGAGCCAACCCATCACAGGCCACACACACACACACTCTCCTTCACTCACACAATCACACACAACGGACAATTTTCCAGAGATGCCAATCAACCTACCATGCATGTCTTTGGACCGGGGGAGGAAACCGGAGTACCCGGAGGAATCCCCCGAGGCACGGGGAGAACATGCAAACTCCACACACACAAGGTGGAGGCGGGAATCGAACCCCAACCCTGGAGGTGTGAGGCGAACGTGCTAACCACTAAGCCACCGTGCCCCCTCCCCCCATACATGTTTATAATATATATAATTATATACATGTATAGATTGTTTAGCAGTGCATCATGGGTGCTGTCTGTTTCCTCTGTGTTTTATTTCTAATATTTAGGTACATAAATAAAAATGAACGAATGAATGAAGAGAGAATTTGAGAAATATGCGGTTGAATTTTGCACTGCATTATCTATAGATGTCAGGAAACATTACAGCGCCCATAATTCTCAACTATTTTGAAGCCCTCCAGCTGTCCCCTTGCAGCCCTCTAACACAATTGTCAGCCGTGTGAAACATCAAGGGAACTGCCACTGCTGAGTTACAGTTTCTTATGACTAATGTCCACTTTGGTACGCACCATTCAGCACGGCTTTACAACCTCTGCATTATGTTAACACACTTCCTCTCGCTATGTTTTTTTTTTTTTTCTACACTTTGCTTGACATTTAATATTCATTTCTTCACTTCCTCTCTAATATCTGTATGGATTGTTTAGCAGTGCATCATGGGTCACTGTGCTGTCTGTTTCCTCTGTGTTTTATTTCTAATATTTAGGTTGTGACGTAGTCTTGAGTATAGACTAATTAGAATGACATGCAAGGAAGGTGAGATGGTGAAGATTTCAGCTTTATTGGTACATTAGGGCAGCTTTGTAGTGTTGTACAATACCTGTTCAGCCAATGCTAATTCCCAGCTCTTGCATTATATATGGAAATAAGCATGTTCTCTCTCATAATTATTACAACTGGACTTTAGCCATTTAAAATGGACAACGATTGCTGGTTAGTTTTTTAATACTGCATAAGCAATGTATACAAGCACTTCATTACCATGGGCTTTAATCTTCCAACATAATGCTATTATGGCTGTTATGTTCTGCTTTTTAATGCAGACGAAAAACAACACCTCTGAAATAATTTATTAAAATAGTTTTGTTTAATAGCATGTAACCTGTGTCTGAAATATCACCCTACACCATATTTCCTACAGAATGCCAAGTGCATTATGGGTGTTCTGTATTTAGCAGCTTGCATTGTTTGCCATCTTTTACTGGTACTAGAATTATTAGAACTGGACGATGTTAATTTTAATTCTATTTCAAACCGACAATGGCTGCTGGTTATTTTTTTTGTACTGCATTTGCAATATGTACATATTCTCTGTTAGCAAAGCCATAGTATCCATAGTGCTTTATCAGCATTCCTTGTTTGCTATATTACACATAGCCTGGCTGTCCCATCTTTCTTGACTGTAATATATATGCTTTATTTTTTTTACCAAAGCGTTGTTGGGATTTTTGCTGAATTGACAAATGAATTGTGAATCTCCACTGCTGAGATGGCAATGCAATCACTGTGGTCATTAATAGTATGCCACAGTAGATGAAAGAGAGAGAGAGAGAGAGAGAGAGAGAGAGAGAGAGGGAGGGTACATTACTCATGTGCTGTTATCCCCTCTGAGTGTGAAGTGATGGGATTGTCCTTCCATGGGTACTCCCACTCATATCTTCATTTCATAGCAGATTTATGTTTATAATGGTGTAGCGTAGGCCCACAGACACACACACACACACACACACACACACACACACACACACACATACTAGAAAAAACATAAATATATAAAATATAACTACACACTAACATTTACTCAACACTGCATTGCTGCTCCTATTTGCGTGATCGAGGTTATTCACTACTGACACTTGATTAACAGGAAACAAGATATTTGGCTATTTATCAAACTTCATCTTGTCAGCATGGGTTATTATCCTCTATCACCAATATACCACATACAGTATGTAGAAAAATGGCTGACATTTCTTGCTTCTTAGTGCTGGCTATATAAATGATCTATATCTAAAATCTCTTACAGTCATTTTTTTTAACAGAGTGCCTTCCAACTTGATCGTAGCCTATGTTCAAAATGGCTCCCTAAACCATATTTCCTACAGAATGCAAAGTGCATTATGGCTGTTACATGCAGTATTTAGTAGGCTGGATTGTTTGGGTACTAACCAGCTCACTGCATTCTGACGCTGATCCAGCATTTCAGGCCGGTACTGACTTTGATATCGATATCTGGTATGTAGCTATTGCAGACTTATATGACATTTACAGTTATTTTATTTAAAAAATGAGAAGGAATCATTTGATACTTTGGCAGGTTGTGATCTATTGTGTTTATTTTTATGGTGTGATGGACTGAAGCATATATTGCTTTGTAAATTGGCATATATTGTATGGTGCATTTCAGCATAAATATTTCATTTTGTTCCACCTTCACTGTAGCTTGTACATAGACTGGGATAGAGATCATGATTTGAAATTCCTAAAAAGAACAAACTTTTATGCTCCGGATACAGTTTGTAAAGGAAAATGCTGTGAGACTTGTGTATGCAAAGTGAGTCAGGATAAAAATAAGTGCCAAGATGCTCTTTTATTGTGCTTGTCCAGAGGCTGAATCAACTGACATTTCCCTCGGGTCTGTTCAGATCTGCACTGAGTACAGTGCAATGCAAAACAATACCAACATTAATGCACTAGCATACATCATACAATCCACTCTTACTGATTCTTCCTGACAGAGAAAGTAAAAAAACTAAATAACAAAAGAAGTTAATGATGACAACCTTATACATCATACATACATACATGGTCAAAGTTTCATGCATGCATATTTATGTCTTGTTTTTATACAGGTTTGGGACAGGGTTAGCACTCATACATTTTTGACTTAAACCTAAACTGTGTAAATTGGGGGAAAAAATCATCCTTGCATATCTATTTAATTCAATTCAATTCAGATTAATTTGTATAGCGCTTTTAACAATGGACATGTCAATGACAATGTCTCAAAGCAGCTTTTTTTAGAACATAAGAAACATAATACAAAAAATGTAATATTATACACAGAATTAATATAATACAAAAATTCAAGATTAATATTAGACTTATATTTGAATGTGTTTGAATTTATGACTAATGATCAAGCCTGAGGTGACTGAGGTGACTGTGGTGAGAAAAAACTCTTTTAGATGGAAGAGAAAGAAACCTTGAGAGGAACCAGACTCAAAAGGGAACCTCATCTTCATTTGGGTGACACTGGAGAGTGTGATTGTAAATATACAGTCCGGTAATTGCGTATTGATTAGGAGGTTGTTGTCCTCAAAAACTACAATGTAGTTGGCATCTCCTCTTAGAATGGTGGAATACTTCATGAAGCAGAATCCAACTGGAGCTGGTACATCTTTAGATGCCTCAGGATCCTCAGGGTATTGGCCTCATCTCAATGAAGGTCCAAAATCTTCATGACACTTCAATATATCTGACTTCATTCAAATTTTCCATGAAATCAGCTCTGCACATTTATCCCATCATGTGGCATACTTTCCACTGTACTGGCTGATGCTTTCAATTTCACTGCAGTTCCTATGACACTGATTAAAATCCTCATTTTCTTTATCCTGCTCAGGGTCATGGTGGATCTGGAGAATATCCCAGGAACTCTGAGTGCAAAGTAGGAATACACCCTTCAATCTGAAATGACCATGAACTCAGAGTCCATCCTTTAATGACAAAGTCCTTTTTTTGTTGTGTTATACGATGTTATCCTACGCCGTCCTCTGTCTGTCAGCACATTAAGATGCTGAGGAAGTTGGATCAGATACAGGTTTATAAGATGGTGGGGAAATAAATCCTTCAACAGTTCAGTGCTCCAGGTGAATTGATTTCCTTGCTTTACGATTTTTGAACAAAGATTTAACAGCATCAGAAGTGATAACATCAAATTGCTTTCGGGCGAAAAATGTCATGGAATGTTTGGAAGTAAGCGTACAAGTTCTCCAAACTCGGTTCGATTTCTGTTTAAAGATACTTGTGTGTCTGTTTCTGCATGCGGAACTGAAGCTTGTGAAAATAAACTGTCCAGTCTTACATATTCCATTGCAGGATGGATATTGACCCTTGGAAACACTTCATTCCCTTCCTCACATTTCTTTCTCTCTTCTTATTGCTACATATACAGATGTAATGCTTGAAGGGAAATCACTGAACATCTATAACCCTGTTGACGAGTAGAAGTAGCTGTAACATACGAGAGAAATCACAATCACAGTAATAATCTGGGTTCGGGCCTTCATCTGATTTTATTTTCTGTGGGAAGAAAATCAGATGGAGGTAGAAATCTGCTGTAAAAATCCTGCTTTTTGAAACAGTGTCTGTTCAGCATAGCATCTTTTTTCTGTTGCGCACATCTGGTGCTGGAGATAAAAAGACAAATAAATGTCAGTGAGCAGATATTTAATTGAAAAAAAAAAAGAGAAAGAAAAGGTAAACACACACAAGCAACAGAATATTTAATTGGAATCCTATATCTGATGACTAAATCCTAACACATGCAGCCCTGCCAACCTTCACGTGTTGTGTGTATGAGATCTGCAGTTTAACACGTGAGTGTGCTGCTTTGATTTATCATTCAAAAATATGTAGAAAGACAGTTTTATCTCTCCTAGGAAAAAATGTCAGATAAACCCACAGACACATGGATCGAGATTACAGAACGTGAGTTACAAAGGTGTATATGGCATAAGGGAAATCTATATAAATACCCTATCCCTATCTTCTTGAAAAGTTTGTGTGTGAGTTAAATAATGTGAAATAAAGTCAGTATATCACCAGCATGGATCCCAAAGCAGTTGAATTCATCTTCATGAGGATTTCAGACATTCAAAGAGGAGATGGCGACTACATGTGGTCTTTAAGGACAACAACCTCCTAATCAAAATACAATTGTCAGACTATGCTTATAACAGGTTATAATCACACACTTCAGTGTTTATAACAGTTTATAATCACACCCACCAGTGTCACCCAAATGAGGATGAGGTTCCCTTTTGAGTCTGGTTCCTCTCAAGGTTTCTTATTTCTCACAGTCGCCTCAGTCACTTCATTTAAATGAAGTGACTGAGGTTAAAAGTTAAATGGACATTTAACAATGTCCATTGTTAAAAGCACTATATAAACAAAATATAATGGAATTAAATTGAATATCAATATGTTATGTTATGTTTAACTTAGCTAACATGAGAGAAGTATATACTTAATATAAGTTAACAATCTTCAATTGTAAACAATGTTATTATCTCATGCAGCTGCGTGTGATCCTTCGTCCTGGGCAAATGTCAGACGAATATGTATATGTTACACTATATTTCATCTGTCTTGAAATACTGTACCTTGTAAAGCGTCCTTAAGCTTGGGAAAGGCGCTATATAAATTAAACATATTATAACAATATTTTATTAAAGTTGCCATTTAAAAATTTTAGCCCCAATACTCAAAAGCGGAACTGAGTAAAAAGAAATCGCTGTGTTCAGACCTTGTAGTTAAGGTAAGTGTTAAACTGGTTGTCTTCAGTATCTAACCAAATCTAAACATTTGAGATAACGTTACATGGCATAGCTATGATTCTAGACTCAAATTTAACATAACATGGCTGAGTTATAATTCTTGCCTGACATTATACGCCATTTGTCCACTCCATTCTTTATTGCAAGGAACCGCTGACATTAAAAGGTCACTACTTAATGGTGACTGGTGAATAATGGTTTAAAGATCCATTATGACATCAGGAAACAATGGAAATGTCAGGAAAGGCTAGTCTCAAAGGATATTTCCCCCCCATTGCATTATACAGCTGGAAAAATAACTAACATTTATTATGATTGTTATCATTAAATAATAATTGTAATATTCTTAAAATATGTAGTGT
This sequence comes from Tachysurus vachellii, assembly GCF_030014155.1. NCBI lineage: Eukaryota > Metazoa > Chordata > Actinopteri > Siluriformes > Bagridae > Tachysurus > Tachysurus vachellii. The sequence goes on from NC_083461.1 coordinate 8,197,201, forward strand.
ATGCCATTTTAGGTTTTCTCAACTCAGTTGGCAGAACTTAATATACCTGTAGATTTAGATAAGAAATGGATTAGTCAGCGGCCACAAAGGCAAAAGAAAAAAAAACATCCTTCGACGGAATAAGTAAGGAGGGTAAGGTAATAAAAATGTCTCCCCTCGAGTAAAATTTTTACTGCCGTCTTTGAAATAACAACACAGGAGAATCATTTCAGCGTGGAATGGACTTAGGATAAATAGAACACTGTGAAGATAAAATGAAAGTAAACATGACTTCTACAGGCAAGTTATAATCATACTGTGAAGGCATTCTAAGTATTTTTTTCATATACATTCATGGCTTAGCTTTTTATTCAAGCCATGTCTCTTACTCATAATATCCAAGAGTGAAAAGTGTAAAATATTTACATTATAGTTAAACTCTTCATGAAAAGGTACAAGCAGGAAGGAAAAAGAAAGGATATAATCTCACTTCCTTAGCAAGGAACACGCCCCAAACCCTCATAGATTTGATGTGCAGCTTATTCGGCATGTTCCAGTAGGCAAAGGAAAGCTGCAGTAAACCTTTGCGGGTCATAATCTTCAGTGTCCTGAGCAGAGCAACTGAATGGCAACAGAATCACTTGAGAAACATTTGACACATGTAAAGGGATGTTGAGAAATGACAAGATAAGAACCTACATGGTTAATATGGTTAAGACTAGAAGTGTGGGAGGTTCTTACTCTACTGTAGGCACCAGATATGAATCTGGTCAAATCGCTTGAAGAGGCCACGTGTTATTATCTTGAGTACAGTGCCTTGCAAAAGTATTTATACACACTGAACCTTTTTGTTACAACCACAAACAAAAATGTATCTTATTAGGATTTTATGTGATAGACCAACACAAAGTCTTTTGGGGTATGTCTCTACCAGCTTTGCACATCTAGAGAGTGAAATTTTTGCCCATTCTTCTTTGCAAAATAGTGCAAGCTCAGTCAGATTGGATGGCGAGCGTCTGTGAACAGCGATTTTCAAGTCTCGCCGCAGATTCTCAATTGGATTTAGGTCTGGACTTTGACTGGGCCGTTCTAACACATGAATATGCTTTGATCTAAACCACTCCATTGTAGCTCTGGCTGTATGTTTAGGGTCATTGTCTTGCTGGAAGGTGAACCTCTGCCCCAGTCTCAAGTCTTCTGCAGACTCTAACAGGTTTTCATCTAAGATTGCCCTGTATTTGGCTCCATCCATCTTCCCATCAACTCTGACCAGCTTCCCTGTCCCTGCTGAAGAAAAGCATCCCCACAACATGATGCTGCCACCACCATGTTTCACGGTGGGGATGGTGGGTTCAGGGTGCTGTGCAGTGTTAGGTTTCCACCACACATACAGTAACATTTTGAATTTTGGCCAAAAACTTCAATTTTGGACTCATCTGACACATGCTTGCTGTGTCCCCCACATGGCTTATTGCAAACTGCAAACTGGCTTTCTTTCTTGCCACTTTTCCATAAAGACTAGATTATGGAGTGCACGATTAATAGTTGTCCTGTGGACAGAGTCTCCCACCTGAGCTGTGGATCTCTGCAGCTCCTCCAGAGTTACCATGGGCCTCTTGGCTGCTTCTCTGATTAATGCTCTTCTTGCACGGCCCGTCAGTTTAGGTGGACGGCCATGTCTTGGTAGGCTTGCGGTTGTGCCATACTCTTTCCGTTTCCGGATGATGGATTGTACCGTGCTCCGTGAGATGTTCAAGGCTTGGGATATTAATTTATAACCTAACCCTGCTTTAAACTTCTCCACAACTTTATCCATGACCTGTCTGGTGTGTTTTTTGGTCTTCATAATGCTGTTTGTTCACTAATGTTCTCTAACACACTTCTGAGGTCTTCACAGAACAGCTGTATTTATACTGAGATTAAATTACACACAGGTGCACACTATTTACTAATTAGGTGACTTCTGAATGCAGTTGGTTTCACTGGATTTTAGTTAGGGGTATCAGAGTAATGGGGGCTGAATACAAATGCACACCACACTTTTCAGATATTTATTAGTTAAAAAAAAATTTGGACACCATTTATCATTTTCATTCCACTTCACAATTATGTGCCACTTTCTTTCGGTCTATTTCATAAAATCCCAATAAAATAAATTTTTCTTTGTGGATGTAACGTCAAAATGTGGAAAAGTTCAGTGGGTATGAATACTTTTGCAAGGCATTGTATATACTGTACGCTGCTTGACTAGCTCCAGATACATTATAAGGTTTATATTTTGGAGAATAGTACCAGCTCAGTCCATCAGGAAATGCTGTAGGTAAGTATAAAAAATTGCAATCGGTAAGTGAGGTGTAGCTGAGGTTGAGCAACTTTCAGACAGAATTAACAGAGCACACTAACAATGCTGACACTTCCTCTGAGGTTTTTCCATTGTGTTTCTTGGGTTTTATTTAAGCCAAAAAAAAAAAAAGAAAAAAGAAAACGCTTTTCTGGTTAAAGCCACATTGGTTTAACATTCATTTAAATCTAAATACAGATACATCTATATGAAAATATTGGATATATACGGATAGATATATCACTAAATAGGTTTAAACACAAATACAGATGATTGTGATGGCTTTATACCTCTATATTGACACAATACAAAGAATCTCTGGATCTAGAGTGTTTCCTAGCTAGAGGAGGAGTGAGCGTAGAGAAGAGCTGCTCTGTGTGTTTGCTTAGCTTCCTCCTGCGCTGACAGACTCAGCATCTGAGCCTTTTCAGGAGTTCTATTAGTCGCTCTGTTAACCAAAGCAAAAGCCTCGATTATACCAAACATGCAAATGAAGCCTTCTTATCAGGGTCACTTGTTATCAATGTTCCATTTCAATCCTTTTTAGGTCTTGTGTAATTTGCTTCAGGCTTGCAGCAAGCAGGCACTTGACAATCCAGACTGGAAGCCTTGTGTCTGGAAAGGCTTGCGGATGCTTTTCAGTTTTTTCCTTCTCCTCTGGAAAGAGAAGCACTATAGTAGACATTTCCTGAAAAGGGTGGGGGGTGGGGGTTGTAGGGTGGTGTCACTGAAGGGTCTGTATGTCTTTGATTCTCACAGTGAGCACCACTCGCTGTCACGTGTAAAACAGTATGGGGGGCTGCACTCAGCATGATGTAGCCGAGCGCAAATGAGGCCACACGAGAGGAGCTCTAATTGTGTGTTGTCTTTGTGGTTTAAGGGGATGGTGTGTGGTTTTGGGGGTGTGTACAATTTCAATGCCCGTATCTCCTAAATGGCAACATGAAAACGCAGGCACCCACTGGCGCCCCACTGACAGAGATCATTCCCACAAGATGAAGGAGGAATTTGTTTGTTTTTAAACTATCTTTCATTTGCATAGATCCAATTATCCTAATTTCAGTTTCTGTGGTGGTTGGGGCAAAGTGGCGACATGGTGGAAGGGTTGGGGTTCTTGGTACAGCTGTTAGTGGGTCCCATAACTAATATAGCTGTAACTCTTGTGATACTGTTACTGTTGCTGATATTTTATTATTTATATTTTGGTTGAATATAAGTTAAATGAATTTACTCATTATAATATTTTATTATTATTATTATTATTATTATTATTATTATTATTATTATTATTATTATTATTATTATTATAAGTAGTAATAGCAGTAGTAGTAGTATTTGGTGTAATATTTGAATAAAGCTGTAAAATTATTTTGTAGTCAGTCATCATCCAGGAATATGCAATATAGGGGGCCATAGCCAATCAGTATACATATTTTATTTACTTTGAGTATATCGGAAATACTGCCAGAGTAGAAAGAAAAATAAACTGTGAGACTGTGTAGCTGTACCGTGACAACTCTTTATACTTTTCTGCAAAATATTATTGGAAAAATGAGCCGTACTACACTGGAAATCAGAAGTACAAATTGTTAGCTATCCTGAAACATTATGAAATTTAAACTAAAAACGCAGCAATTAAGACTTTCTGAGAATCTGCTACCTAAAATTATTATTATTATTATTATTATTATTTATTTATGTATTTTTTGTTTTTTTCACAGCAGCACCAGTATAATTGTCCAAGCGTGAACCTTACACTGAGGAATAGCAAGCCACGTCACATGCTCTGGGCCGTTCTAACAATCATTCTCATTGTGACCCTTGTTCAAGGCTGGAGCGGTGCTAAGTGATTCAGACTAAACGATTCATAGAGGATAATGTTTCAGAAGTCTAGTCTAATTCAAAAACATGAATTATCAACACTAAACAGATTCATTAAACTTTCCCTCTAAAACTGCAGAACAAACAGTGTCTGTATGATATGTTAATGTCTGTATTATTAATGTATTATGAGCTTCTTGTGTATTTGAAAAGCAGAAAGAGGAAAAAAAAGGAAAAAAGTTCTCTTTTGGTCTGGTCTCTCATCCTTCATCGATCCGTAAAGATACAGACGACTTCACTTCAAGCTCCTAATCACTGTTCACTGAGCAGTTATCAATCCAAGCTGACTCTGAGATAAAGAAACAGCTCGTAGCATTAAAGGAATTGATTCATAGTTAATCCAAGGCTAGACCGAATGCTTGCGAGAAGTCTCTAATGCTTCAACCACGATTACACACTCTTTTCCTTTATTGAGAAGAAACAAACTTAGCAAAGTTTGACTCTTGCTTGCATGAAGTGCATCCACAAGCTACAGTATGTAAAACATTTGTCTCATTACTACACTCCAATGGAGAGAATTACAATCAATTTCAAGAGCCATGAAAAAGTTGTTTTAGCATATCTCTTTGGTTACGAATGTGATAGAGCCTGACAATACATACGCTATCTGCTTGGGCTGTGTTTCTGGTTTAATGATGTGTTTTGTATGCAGAGCTTGTCAGTTAAGGCTTTGGAGATCTTCACTGGGTGTCTAAATAACAGCCTGGAACAGCACGGCCTCTCGTCCATGCTGTAGCCACCGCAACTCATTACTCGGTTGTTTATGTGATGAGTGCATGAAGTATGTGGATATCATTGATCTACACAAGGACATGCTGAAGTATGAGTCTCTGTAGGTGTGTGTGTGTGTATGTATGTATGTGCGTGTGCTGTCCGTTTTAGCATCCTCAGCAGAAATGAGGGGTCTTTGTTAGTTTGTCACTGCACATTGGGCTTTTGCTGCCGGTGCACTTACAGGATGTAATAAGAAATCATTTACATATAGTTATCATATGGATATTTGCATTATGTTTTTACTATACGTCTAATACTGTGTTTATTGATTAATACAGTAAGATTGTATTATATATTTTAACTGATATATACTGAGACATACTGTTGCCTTGGAAAATCTTACTGTGGTTTTTGATTTTATTGCATGCTAAATTGGAGGAACTGGTGCACTGGATCAATAAAATAAGACCATATACAAGGATATGAACTTAGCGGCTATGTTATTAATAGTTCGTCTGCTGATTCATGATTATCATGTGACAGGAGAGCATAAGAGTCCTTAAAGTTTCCACAGAATGGCATGAAAAACAAAAAACATCCCTAAGTTAATTAGGAAAACACCAAGGTTTCAAGAAAGCTTTAAGTTTCTAGAAATCTGCTGCAACTGTGTGATGCAATCAGATTAACGTGAACCAGCTAAAAAGAATTGAAGCTGTTCTGAGAGAAAAGATGGTGCTGCCCATTAACAGAATTGTGTTGCTAATAAAGTAGCTGGTGAGGGTATATCAAAACACACATTTCTTAAAACTTCATAGCCTGGTGTTTCAAAATGGTAATCTACTGGACATGAACTCTGCAGTTTTTACAGCACCATTAATGTACAGTATACAGCAAGTAGTGAGCATTTAAAGTCAATAGGAAGCAATTTGAGATTTGGCCTAGCCTTGATAAACTGCATTTAACCATGCAAATTTAACAATTTGAACAAATAACGTGGATATTTTTCATGTAGGTAGCCCTAGAAATATTTAATAAAATAAGGATATTGCATTGTTCCTTTCTGTCAGCATTTAAAATGTCAGAAGTTTTTATTATGAACCTCTCCCGGGGGTGAGATGACAGGATGATTTTAAACATAGCTTCTACAGAATCAGTGGCCTTGAAGCATCTGAGAAAAAGAGACTAAACTCATGACCTTTCTAAGCTCCAAATGATTTTCTGTCATCTTCGTTCAGGCCAATAGATCAAGCTGCCTGTGGGGAAGGAAGCCCCTCTGACCTCAACCCTATACACACATGCACACTCAGACAGATGATAACCATGCTTTCCTGCTTCTGCCAGTGTTTGTTTACATCTCAAATTCCTCATTTAATGGAGAAAAAAAAGCCGGGTTTAGAAGAAATGGTACAGTAAAGCCTGCTATCAGTCCATCTCCTTGTTTCATTGACCGCTACCCCCCTCCCCCTACAGTCTTCCTCATATTACTCAGTTTTTTTCTGACCAAAGGCCAAACAGTAGCCCGAGATGGCCACAGACGACACTCTGGATAACTTAATATCTGGAAACAGTTTTCAGTACGAATGCCCCTGCCATCTATTCTGGTAAAGAAGTCGTTTTCACAGTAATGGATCTCATTTTCGTTCAGATGCCCTATCCCAGCAACTAACTCAATTACATTTAATTTCTCTGTGTTAAATGGATTCTCTTTAAAGACTTTAAATTAAATTACACCAAAGCATTGATGTGTGAAATCACTTTGATGGAGCAAGATTGTTAAAGATGTGCATCTCGTATTTGGTTCTTTATGTGCGTTTTTGGCACCAACCCAGCGGGAAAGTGTGTATAGCGCTAATAGTGTCTTTGAAGGAAAGCGTTTCATAGTCCTGTTTTCATTGTGTGTGGCAAGTTGCAAATTACATCACCCATGCTGCTGACATTAAAAGAAAGAAAAAAAAACACACTACAACGCTAATTAAGTCCTCAACGAGACAGGACTTGTCTGCTGCATGTTGTGTAACTTCTATGATGACCACATTGTTCAGGGACATCAAAACTTTTTGAGCCAGATTACATAGATGACATCAAAATACAATATAGTGAATTTAATTTTAGTGGAATAAATACAGCAAAGTATCAGTTGATAGCTGTAGTGACATATAAGATGATATTCCAAAACACAATCTTTAAATTTTAACAAAGGTCTGATGCCACTGTCAGCTAAAAAGGAGGAAAAATTGTGTTAACAGGTAGGCCACCTATCATACACTGCAAGAGCAGGCTTTGGCCCAGATAACATCTAGCTGTGCTTGGTTCTGGGACCAATCTCTGTCAGAGTTGGTAATCTAGTAGAAATCCTTAGTTGTCACACGCATTACATTCATTCATTCATTCATTCATTCATTCATCTTCTACCGCTTATCCGAACCACCTCGGGTCACGGGGAGCCTGTGCCTATCTCAGGCGTCATCGGGCATCAAGGCAGGATACACCCTGGACGGAGTGCCAACCCATCACAGGGCACACACACACACTCTCATTCACTCACGCAATCACACACTACGGACAATTTTCCAGAGATGCCAATCAACCTACCATGCATGTCTTTGGATCGGGGAGGAAACCGGAGTACCCGGAGGAAACCCCCGAGGCACGGGGAGAACATGCAAACTCCACACACACAAGGTGGAGGCGGGAATCGAACCCCGACCCTGGAGGTGTGAGGCGAACGTGCTAACCACTAAGCCACCATGCCCCCACACGCATTACAGCAAAGTGAAATTATTTATTTGACTATCCCAGCTTAGACAGCTTAGGAATTTGGGGTCAGAGTGCAAGAATAGTCATGCACCCCAGAGAGGGTTAAGGGCCTTGTTCAATGCCCCAACAGTGGCAGCTTGACGGTCTGATTAACAACCCAGAGCCCTAACCGTTTGAGCCACCACTGTTCAATCTACTGCATACATACTTATGCACAGCGTATAGAGTAAGTGCATCTGTAGATACGCAATGGTGAACTGAATTAAACAAAGTATGATCTGATCTGAACCTACAGTAACAATGTTCTGAAGTGCTATAATGTACAACACTAAATATTTCCATGCTCTATGATGTGCTGGTATCCTGATCAAAATCAGCCGTGACATTCTTTTTCTTCCTCTTTTTCTTCCTCTTCTTTTTTCTTCCTCTTGTTTTCTTCTTCTTCTTCTTCCTCTTCCTCTTCTTCTTCTTCTTCTTCTTCTTCTTCTTCTTTTTCTTCTTCTTCTTCTTCGTCTTCTTCTTTTTACAACTGCTAAGTGATTTTTGAAACACTTCATACAATGAGCGCAACAGTACTCTATGTAATTGTAAATGTATTTGATTTTATTGTTTTGAAATAGAACGCATGCCTAAAACACAGTATTCATAATCAGTGTTTACATTTTCACTCATTTTCTACTACCAGCAAAACTATATATCTTTACATACATAGTACATAGTACATACAACTTGCAAATCTTTATGTACTTGTGGAATGTAGAATGCCTTTATTTGTCATATATACTGTAAAATTATATTACTGTAAAATACTTTTCTTAACATATCAATGGGATTTGGGGTCAGAGCACATGGATCACCATGATACACCGTTCCTGGAGCAGGTAGTGTTAAAGGCATTGCCTAAGCACCCAATAGTGGCATCCTGGTGGTATTGGGGCTTAAAACTCGTACCCCAGAGCCTTAACCACTCAACTAATTATTAGGTTTGGTTAGGTTGGTAGAAAGTCACAAATAGTGTAATGAACTAAATCAAACTCTAAACAGTTTACCCCAAACTACACTGTGTGTATGCAGGAAAATCACACCACACATCCAGAGTTTCAATATTTGGATGACCTTTATGGAAGGAAACAGGTAAGAAATCATGTAAACATTAGCGTAATACAAGAAGACATTTCACAATCTTTGTAAAGCCACATACTGATTTTGATACATATCTGCTACAAACACATTTATATATAAATATAAGAAGCAATTCCACACTATGGAAGAATTCATTCGACCGAGGAAAATGAGTAATTACAGTCCAAAACAATCAAGAGGAAAAAAAACATATTTGTTAGGGCTTTAGGGCATTGCTTGGTTTAACAGTGTTTTTGTTGGAACAGAAGTAGTGCCGGTGTTTTGATAAAAGACTTTTCTTTTCCGTATAGGCCATGACCTGAATTGATGTCTTTATCTGTTTGTACAGACAGAGGTGAAGTGTTCTGGAAAAATACAATTTTTGTGAATAAAATTTATAGCCAAACAAAAAAACTATAAATATGGAAACAGGTGTAAACACAACAGCTGTGGCATTGTTTAGTCCTGCTGGTGCTGTATTCTGAATGGAGACTATTAAGCTAAAGAAATGGCCAAAAGCCTGTGTTTATTGCTCGCAAATGATCTAATTACAAAGCATGACTGACATTTCATGTCCTGCTTGAGGGCTTTAAACACAAAAAAAATACAATTCCAGTGTTTTGTCTCTTGTAATGGTCTGTTTACTCATAACATAATAGTTCGGTACGTGCAATGATACATCAGTAAGCGTTTTTATCTGGCCAGGTTTGTAGTGGTTCCTGGCCCACCACTCACACACACACACACACACACACACACACACACACACACACACACACACACACACACACACACACACATATCACATGCACAAACATACATTTGCACATTTACATCTTTGGGCAGTTTGGTGCAGTTCACCTACTGTCATGTGAATCATATGGAAGATGAAAATCTGGACATACAGTAAAGGGGACATACATACAGTAAAGAAACCCCTGAAATGGAGCTGTGAGGTGGCAAGACTACCCACTGCTCCACTGTACCAACCCCAGTGACTGGGGTTTAAAAAATAAAAAAAGAAATGCATGGTATAAAGCCAGGTTTCTCCTTCTTCACTAAGGATAGAGTTAAGAAGCCTATAATAGGCTAATGATTGTTTGTGGAGTCCTAATCTGCACAACCCCAATTCTGTAGAGTTCTGTGGCCTCAGCATAGCCTTTAATCTCCTGTGAGTGTGCTGGGATAGAGAGTTTCATTGTTAGCCTCCCGTCCTGTCATCACAAAGCAACAACAATCTTCATTGTTTTTGGCACTTTCCTGTGGCAGCTGCTGTAGTAATCTGGCATGCTTCAGGATTTCCATAATCCTGCTTCTGAATTAATGAGGGTCTAATCTGAGAGGCATTTATGACCTTTATTCATAGGAAAGTGTAACGTCCAGTATTTTGTTTTTGTCTCTCGAACTAAATAAATGAGAATACAGTTGGTGTACAGCTCCGGTATTCAAGCTTTAATAAAGCTTTTTTTAATAAATGGGGCCTTCAGGTCTGATAGAAGATACTAGTGTCTATTGAGGTATAGAAATTAAATAGGTATAATGGAAGTTTTACACATTTTTCCACACTTTCATTTGGAAATACCATTCCATTCCATTCCATTCCATGGTTTATTTGGTCTGCTGTTTGTGGCACTAAAATGTGGCACAAACAGAGAGTGGCAATAAAAAGACAGAGAGTGCATGTGAGAATCGTGACAAGGCTGTTGCATGTTGATGCATTGGTTTTACCACTAAGTGCGTGTCTACGATGTAGTAAGTGTGACAGATACTTTCAGTACATGAATCTTAAAAATTGCTGTGAGTTTTTAGAGTTCTAGAGTAGAAATGAGCAATAAAAATGGGCATTGTTTTGAAGGTTTTTTAAATGTGCAGTTTATAATCTTTAACAGTGTTGACCTGGTGTTATCATGCCAATTACAAAGATACGTTTGAAAACTGGGGCACGGTGGCTTAGTGGTTAGCACGTTCGCCTCACACCTCCAGGGTTGGGGGTTCGATTCCGGCTTCCGCCTTGTGTGTGGAGTTTGCATGTTCTCCCCGTGCCTCGGGGGTTTCCTCCGGGTACTCCGGTTTCCCCCCTGGTCCAAAGACATGCGTGGTAGGTTGATTGGCATCTCTGGAAAATTGTCCGTAGTGTGTGATTGCGCGAGTGAATGACAGTGTGTGTGCCCTGCGATGGGTTGGCACTCCGTCCAGGGTGTATCCTGCCTTGATGCCCAATGACGCCTGAGAAAGGCACAGGCTCCCCGTGACCCGAGGTAGTTCGGATAAGCAGTAGAAAATGAGTGAGTGAGTGCTTGAAAACATAATTTCCAGTACTGCCATGCATTGTAATCTAGCTACATTTATTTTAGTTTTTTGATAATATTTTTTTTCTGGCCCTGAAATTAGCACCACCTATAGGTAGAAGACCTGATTTCTTTAAAAAACATCTCTAAGGCCAAATATGGTTACAAAAGAAGGGCTAGAAGTCTTGTCTGTTTTTTTCATTACAATTGTAATTTTGTTCGCAGTCAGAAGAGGGCTCAAGAAATTACAAACTACCTCTTTAATGTGACTTTACATGCTTTTGGAAAACCAAAGTAGGAAGAGCTGCTTTTGAGCTAATCAAAATGGGCAGCTTGCTGGCATCAAGCAGGGTAGTCAAGCAGATAATAAACAAGGTTACTGAAGAATGCAATCACTGCATGTTTCGATTAGCTGGCTGCATTTACATGGTCGCATCTCTCTCTCTACCACATATTCACGTCTAGACGCTATGAGGCTATGTGAAAGGCCTTAGGTGGAAGCTGTGCAGACTTGCTGAATTGTCCTTTATTATCAGGAAGGATCAGATGAGGGTTTGTTGTCTCCAGGATGCGGAGGTGGAAGCTGCACTCCTTCCAGGACTGAATAAATAACATCCAAACAAAGGCTGCCTTCACAGCTTTCAGGCGTTCTGAGGTACAGAGTAGTCGAAAGGGAAGAAGGAGCAGAAGAGCCTCCTGAAAAAAAAAAAAAAACAGTGAAAGAAGGAACTTGATCATTTTCAGATTTTGCAAGGGCCAGATATAGTCAAGTTTCTGTAAGCAGAAACTTATATAGGAAACAAAACCACTCAAACTCAAGGGTCAGTTCTTTTTTTGCAGTGTAATTGTGGATGATTAAAGCATGTGTTTTATTCTACCTACAAAGCAGACAAGCTAATACAATCTTTAATTTAATAAATAGTGTCTTTGCATCTTGAAGAGACTGGCACCTGCTTCCCCAGCACTCCATCAGCTAACCTGTATGATTAATCAAGCAGAAATATATACAAGGCAGCGAGCGGTAAGAGTAACCATGGCACTGGGGTTGCTAAGCTACATGGAAACATGGGAAGGTGAGGAATTTCTCACACACAGGGAATTAGTGCCATTGATGCAATCCCAGAATGGTATTTTTGACCTGATGCCATGTTAGCAACCATGTGTTGTCTGTAGAGTAAGAGAACGAGACCTCACCCAAACATCACATGAGGAGATATTCAGCTTCTGTTTATTAATGCACCCTTGTCCATTTTCCATTGGTATTTCCATTTGGGAAAAGACACCATCTTTATACAATACTTTAGATTTTAATCACATTTAAAGGTGCAGGATGGTGTCATTTTTACTCCTGATAATAAAAAAGGATTTGTAAATAAATCATAAATGCATTATCTAACCCAGTGATGGCCACTTCTATGTTTTGGTTGCCTGGAATCCTGAGTGACTAGTAAATAAAAAAGTAACACAAGTAATAAGGCTAAGTTTGTTCAATTACAAGTTCCTTGATACAACTGGACTAAGCAGAACAAATGCGTACATGATTGTGTATAACTGTCTTACATCAGGATGTCATTGGCTCATGTTTTAGTTATAAACTGTGGTGTTCTGTCCTTGTATGACATCTTATTTGTTGGTGTCTTTAACTGTACACAGGAGAGTTATACTCAGACTACTTTGGGCTTTGGGCCTTGCTTAAGGACCCATCAGTGGGGATTTCGTGGAGGATTGAACATGTGACCAGTGTTTAGAAGCCTTTATTTTGTCACATATACATTACAGCACAGTGACATTGGAAGTTCGAAGTCAGAGCGCAGGCTCAGCCATGATAAGGCAGATTGACAGCTGATCACTAACCATTAACCATTTGAGCCGCTGTTGATGATTCTAAACTGATTGTTATTCATAATCTATGTATGCTATTTAATCAGCCTTGTAAAACTCATCAAAATGAGGACTGTGGCAGGTGGCGGGACTTGGTATGAGTAGCACATGCTAAAGATATGCTGTTCAGGTACATCGCACATACTTGAAATATCTTATGATTAGACAAGTTCTAGATATTAAATTAAATTAGTAGCAAAGTATTCTACAAACCTGTGTATCAAGCAGCCTTCCTGTGTAAGGAAATAGTTCTCTCAACCATCATACAGTTCCTCTGACTCTAGTCTGTCCTAATAACTTATCAGCTTCAAGGCCACCATTCATCCTTCTAACTCAATACTTTCCTGCCAGATATGTAACTGTTCCCTGAAAGTCTGATTAGGTATCAGGGCTTTAGAGCAAATTGGCAGTTTTTGTGTGAAAATCACAAAGTAACCTTTTTTCCGAAGGACACTCTGTCAAAGAACTTGGCTTAACTTACTGGCAGTTGCTGAAGCATCATGGGAAACATGATTTTCAGTGAACAATAGCTTGATATTTAATCTGTAGGTCACTGAAAATCACCTGTCTGCAAGTTTACCAAGTTTACTTTTTACCACTAAAGCCTAGTTGATTTCAGGTTCCATGTTCGCTATGCCATTAAGAGAAAGACAGTCTTGTGCTTCTAATGTGAGTAATATTGTATTATATACTCGGAATATAAGAAGTTCTCATGTGAGCTAAATTTACACGTGCATTCACAAGACCACAAACACCCTGGTTCCACACAGGAAGTAATGTCATGCATTTCTGTTCTTCTGGCTCATCAGAGAGTTCTGGCATCTCTTCAAATGCCTCAAGCTGAAAACGACAACAGCTGCCCGGCTCCGCTGATCCTTGACTATTAAATTTCTGTTCTGTCTGTAAACTTAGCAGGATTTCAGGAGCTCTTGCAGACAGGACTCACTCATGATGCCAATTTAATTGAGGTACATTCATTGCCAGCCAGTAAGAGCTTTTCTTTTAAACTTTATTTGTCTGTGCATTTTGTGTGGGATTTTCATGCTAGACTGGTATTTTTATGAATATTTAACATCAGAAAGTTTACCACAAAAAAAAAAAAACAACAAAAAAAAAATGTAATCTTGACCTCTGTAACTGTGTGCTGAATGTTTTATTATTCATTAGAAGTTTTTTCTTGTGCATTTGTATGGTCATGTGCAATTACAAACCACTGGCTATATTTTTGTTTGGGTTAAATGGTTTTATGTTGGGTAATATAGTTGCTTTTTCTTTCTCTTATATACAATGATGTTTATGTGGTCCGTGTCTTAAAGGTTGTAAGTTCATGTACACATAATAAAGTCAAAACAAACTGTAGAAAAGAGTTTAAGAGAGAAAATGAAGATATGACTTCCTCTTTTCTTGATGCAATAGAGAGAGCGAGAGAGAGAGAGAGAGAGAGAGAGAGAGAGAGAGAGCTCAGTATGTGAATTCCAATGTTTCTCAAAAGTCTGATGTTATCAGCAAATTTTCTGCTTAGTCTGGCGACAGATTGTCATATAACCTGAATGAGTCACAGGATGGAGAACGAAATAGTGAAATAGCAAAATACCAAATGAATGAATGAATGTTCTCATTCTTTTCCTGCCTGTTTTCCTTTTCTATCATTTCTTCTAGTCCTGGTCTTCTTCTTGAAACCAGGAACTGAGCTGTCGGTAAACATCATTTATCCAAATTCAGCTCAGCTCCATCAGCTGTCTGGTGCTGCTCTTCCAAAGCTTTTTCTGATTAATAACTCTCACTTGGCCTCATCAGATACCCGCCTGATTAAATGGCTCTCCAGGAAGTGGATTCATCAGCTAAGCTCTTTCAGCATTTGAGTTAACAAATATAAAGTGGAAGAATCGGCAGAATAATTACAGAAGGGAAATTTTCTCAGTGGTGCTATAATATCAGTATGTTTTGACACTTTGACAGTATTTAAATATTGATATACTGAGTATGAATTTAAATAAATGATTTAGATTTTTGGATTACTTCTGCAGTTCGTAGAGATGAATATTAGCGTATTGATATGGGCTTATGGAGGCACACTTTATGTGCAGTGTACACTGCTTAAGTGAACGAGTCAGTTTTTTTGAATCTCATGATATGAAACAGAGCTTAGAGCTCAGAGTATCCTGAATACAAATCCGATACTGACATCCTCATAGAAACTGAGCCTAGTCTGATGGTTTTCTTTGTGGGGTTCAACACATAAAATACAAAAATATACCAAATCTCCTCTGATCAATCCTGGGAAGTATCAAAACTGATACCAAAACTTTGGTACATTGATGAGAAATTTTATGTCCCCACATTTGGCCGAAAAGTCGGATACATGGTGTCGGATGGTAAAGTCTAAATCATTGATGGATGTTGTCCAATCAGTCAAAGTGCCAACTCAAGAGCTTGAATGTTCACATCAAAAGTCAGACTGAGGGAAAATGTAATCTCAGTGACTTTGATCATTATCGGTGCCAGACAGGTTGCAGGTTTTAGCATCCAATCCATTGCATGTTACCAGAATGAGGACTAAGCTGCTTATCAGTATAAATAATACCAATATGCAATATTAATGTCAATGTCAATCAATAATTATTCATAGTAGCCATGAAATGTCACCTATTTTTTTTCTGTCATCACAACAACTTAATTTTTGTGAGCTGTTGCTCATTGTAGTGTCAGACGTGATATGCTTTTTGATCAGCATGTTTGTAAAGAGCGTTTATTAGAGTGATCATAGTTCTCCCTGTAAGCTGAGAACAGTCTGACCATTCTCCTATGTCCTCTCATCAACAAGCAATCAAGGACACAGACAGGTGCGGTTTTTGTTCTGTGTTAAAATCCCAGCAAATCAGACATTTTCATAAAATGATATTACTTATATTTGTGTTTTTCCTCTAACCTCATAAATGGAATCCTAAAGCTACATAAAATTAAGGATGCTTAGTTGATGAATAGGAATAGGAGCAATACAGGGTGTATTGTGCTTGTGCTTGTCTACAGAAAAGAATCACAGGTAGCAGGTGTGTATGTGTGTGGTTGTGTGTGTGTGTGTGTGTTGTGTGTTCTCACATTTGAGAGAGCACATACAAGGAAAGCTATTTTTAACCTCAAGGTAAAAAAAAAGGAAGATATATACTCTATATAGGATTGTGCTGAGCAGAACACAGGGTGCAGAAAGCTGCTGATTTATGAGCTGCTGTTATTTTCTTCTGTCCTGTCAGAGAGATTCAGATCCTGTTCTCTTGCCCCCTTTTCTAGTTCTCTTTCCTTAAGCCAAGTCAAATTAAACCTATTGCTCAAAATGTCTGTTGGGACAGTTTCCAGAAGTTCTGCATAGCTACTTTCATCCTAATCAGTTGTCAGGGTTGTCATTCACCAGTGATTCAGGACCTCAGAGGGATTTCAGAGCAACTCTGAACCAGGAAAATACAACAGCTTTTATCTTAAAGAGGAGGTGGAGCTGAGCCCTGTTACTGGGTATGACACACTCTTTTGAAGACTGTGATTGGTTGTCTAATTAAAAAATCTGGTCTGTTATAAGCATTCACTTTGTCTCTATAGCCACGTTCACACTGCAAGTCTTAATGCTCAATTCGGATATTTTGCTCAGATCGGATATTTTTTTTGTTTGGCTGTTCACATTACCTTTTAAAATGTGGCCTATATCAGATACCAGTGTGAACTGTTTGGTGTTTCAAACTGACCCGCATGCGCAAACGAACAATAACAATGACGTCACACGCAGCACGCCGTTGGCGAGGTTATGGAGGAAGTATTGTATCATCTGGTGCAAGCAAACATATCATGTAATGCTATAATGTGATGTATTCAATGCAAACATTATGAGCTGGTTCACGTAACCACTTTATATAACACTCTTAACACACACGTTACCAGTCACGTTTGTGTCACGTTTTCGCCGGCGGAAAAAAAAAAAAAAAAAAGGCATAATTGTGACGAATGTCGATGTAGATTGACGTAAAAGTCGCATCAAATCCGCCTTGGCTGTTCACACTGCGGCCACATTGGAAAAGATCAGATTTGGGTCTGATTCAGGACCACATATGGAAGTGGCCCAGATCTGATTTGAAAAAATCAGATCTGGGCCAGATTTGAGTGTTCACACTACTCCTGAAGAAGTCTGACCTGGTCACTTGACCCCAAAAAAATCGGATTTGGGCCACTTTTACCTGCAGTGTGAACGTGGCCTATGTTAAGATATTTCAGGCTATGTCGTGTAGTGATTAAGTTCATGACCGATCATATTAGACATGCGTTAACATCTGTATGTTACACATGTAATAAATGTAATGTAAATGTAAACGTAAACATATTCGACACAGTGCAGAAATGTAATAGCACCAAATTATATCAATTCTGTTGCTATGACATTTCGGATCTGTTTTGGAGATGTTGGGGTATCTCTAAATATATATAAATATATATAATATATAAATATATATATATATATAATATATATAAATATATATATATATAAATATGTGTATATGTAATATAGTCACAAAAAATAATCCCTACACGAATCTAATCTGTAGCATTTTAGTATTATTATATTACTATTATTATATTATTAGTATATTGTATACAATACATTTCTTCTCCCTCTTCAGCTTTGGCCATTTTCTCCTCTGCTAAAGAAACTCTTAAGCCTCTTAAGTGTCCTCCTCACTACTCCTAAGACTTTTTGACCTCATGAGCTCTTTTTAGGGATAAAATGCCTAACTTTTTAATAACTTTTATCTTTACTATGATCTTTTCTTTAATTTTGAAGGGAAATACCAACATTTCTATGAATATTCATCGATTTTCTTCACTAGGAGCAACTTTTTGCATTAATACATTTCATGAATTTTGGCCCATGCTTTTAGGAACCAAAATACAAAATAAAAGTATGTGAAAAGCAAAAGAAACACTAGAACTGACACTTATCAGATATCAGACGAAGTGTGCACTTTCAGTGTTCTGACTGAGGACTGGGCATGGGCACAGTGGACCAGGTGCAGTATCCTGCCACAATGCCCACCTTTCTTCTGCTCAGGACTATCTGAGTGTGTGACTGCACTCAGGGACCAGCTGATGAAGAAAACACAGCGGAAGAGAGGAAATGAGTGATAAAGCAGAGAGAGTTCAGCCAAAAAAGCACTCTGATGGAAACACCAGGCAAATTAGGGAAGCCCCTGATTGATCAAGAAAAGTTTTTTCCCCAGTCTTTTGTAATGGCAGAATACAGCATGACCTCTGTGTGTCGATTATATGGGTTGTAGATTACAAAAAAATCCAGCTTAGCAAAGAAAAATATCATAAATCTAGTATATTCTTTTTTTCATAAGATGAAAATAAACTAAATACAGCGCCGCATTAGTTAATCCTCACACCAGACATCAAAATAAGGAAAAGGTTATACCAGTGTTTTTGCTGTTTCCAGATGTGTTTCTCACAGAGGTTTAAACTTTTCCGAAACCGCTGAAGTCACAGTAATTTCACAAACAACGTACAGAACTTACACAGAATTGTGTGAAAAACATCAGCTACAAAAAAGCATTCAATGAGCAGCGGTTTTGTGGCAGAACTGCCTCGCTGATGAGAGAGGTTAGAGGAGACTGGTATGAGGAAATGAAATAACTTCTCTTTTATAACCTTGGTGAGTAGAAATACATCTCAGAAGGCAGAACAAACTGACCCTTCAGGTTCCTAGATTTAGCAGGCCTACATCAATCAATAACATCAAATAAGCTGCTTCCAAACCGAGTATGTAATGGATATAAAAAGCACTTCAATATCAATATCTCTGAAAGTATACTGTAACATATCAATATCAATATCATGACCAACTATCATCATATTACCAGTTCTAGATTGAATTTTATTCTTTTGTTGTTATAGGGGTGGATTTATTTAAACATTCTGCAACTTACAGGTTTTCTTTTAATTTAATTTCTTTAAAAATTTTAAATACATTTTTTTAAAAACTAAGTAATTCATACAGCGCTATATAGAATAGAATAGAATAGAATAAAAAAAAAAAATCATAGGTCATCACTTCCACTTATCACACAAGGGTGTGAGTTCAAATCCCATGTCCACCAAGTTGTCACTGCTGGCCCACTGAACAAAGCCCTAAACCTTTTGGATAAGGGTTAGTGAGATAAATGTAGGTTACTCTGAATAAGGACCTCTGCCAAATGCTGGGAGTGTAAATATTTAACTAATTTACTATGCAAATAAAATATAGTTTTTTTTCTTCTCATTTCATATATACACATGCATGCCAGGTCTCTTGCATGAGAAGATGTCTATTATTAAAATCAGGCCTGTCTTTTGACAGATTGATTAAGTGGAGCACAGAAATGAGGTCTTTGTGGGACAGAAACATGACATGTGACTGGCTCTGACTTTATGAGATGCGGTTTGAAGGCGAATGGGACCTGGTCTGGTTCAGAGTGTGCTACTTCCTAATCATTGCTCTGAGGTTTGGGCAGAAAGAGTAAAACAATAATACATAAATAAGCAGTTGGATGTCACTCCAGATCTGCCGGTGTCTCTAGTTTCAGAGTATTCCTAAATAAACCTGCAGTGTAATCAGTCTAAAGCCTACATTACTGTGTTATTTATCATTAAACCATTCTGCAATACGACTGTGAGATATAATTTTTTGAAAGCTGACTCACAGTTGTTCTTTTCAATATCTATTCCTCTCATCTCTAATTTTCCCACATGGAGATAAATTATAACAAATGCAGCCCTGTAGGGCAGAGATAACTCTGTAGGAGTTCAATTAGTGCTTGTGATTCTCACAGAGATTAAATTCTTTTCTAGCAGCGATGAGCTTGCTTCCTAACTCAGCACTGCACTGTATATAAAAGAAATTAGTCAAATAGAAATACATTTGAATCGATTCAACAACATTTATCTTATATAATGACCCTCGCACTCATGTCCCTGCTGAGGTGGGATGTGGTAGCCTAGTGGTTTAGGTGTTGGACTACCAGTTGGAAGGTTGTGAGTTTGAATCCCAAATCCACAAACATGCATTTTCTTATTAATATTCATACAATACTTTGTGAATCGTCAAAGCAGCTAAATTAACACTTGCGTAGCATTTAAGAACAGACATTGCCATAGAGCTTTTTAGAAATAAGAATATTATAATTAGACTTCTCATGAGCACAACCGTGGCAAAGAAAACTTGGAAAAAATACCTGCTACATATCACATACACTTCATATCCGACTGATTTATATGATCTAGATCATCACACACTTTCTCCCACATTCGTCTCCTAAACCTTCACAGAAACCTTATGCACTTTATCCACAGATAACTCGAATCTCAAACCTCCGAACAGCTGGAGTGTCATGACACACATGGGTAGCACAGAGCAAATGTAAGCACCACAATTGACTGGGCACTTGTCCTACACGTTTAAAAGTGCTATAACTAGATTTCACGCTCTGTTAGTCATCGGTCACAGCAGGGTTCTTTTCATCTGGCACACTAAAGGTCACTTCGGCACACCTTTAGATGGCGCTGAGGCGGAGAGCATGCTGGGGAAGATAAAAGATGCATGTCTTCATTGATTAGATTGATAAATTCACATATAAGTTCTCAAATCAAGGCTTTAATTTCAGTTTTGCTTTGTTTTTGTTTGTTCTCCTCACTGAAAAAAGTTTGCATTGTATACATCATGTTGTGCGTGGTTCTGGACCCAAAATGGAGAAAGTCATGCTTCTGTGGCGTTGTGTTTGAATGCTGAAAGGCAGCATTGTTGTTTGAAATAAAGCGACATGTTTTGTCATTGAATCAACACAGAGCTTTTAAATCATGCAGCTGGCTCTATATTAAAAACCATCATGACACATGCTAATGTGCTCGCCATTATGCAACCTGATTCTTTCAGAGCAATAGTCAGCGATACCTCCGTCCGTAACCCAGTAGAAATCTAACTCAGTAAATCAACCTCGGTAGCAACTTTTATTTGGGTCATTTTGTATGTGTCAGAGCATGACATTTCATTTCCCCCATTGATTTGAGGACACCGGGATCCATTACGCTACTGACACCCGGACGGAATGCAGCCACCTTACCCACGATGCAATGTAAAGGATGGGAAGAAAAAAATAATGAGCCTATAACCCCCTGCTCCGTCTGGCAGCTAAATGAGACCATCACCATAGCAACAGCATGGCATGTACATGCACTGTTTTTTTTTTCCATATAAGCCTTGCTGTTTTCCCAGGTATATAGCTTTCCTGCTAACTCTCTTCTTACTCACACCCCCTGCCTCTCTGTCTCTCCCCAGTCACGCTCATTTAAATGCGTATATGATCTTTCCTGGCGTTTTTCTTGCATTACACCATGATGGGAAACAATTTTTTTGTTGCCGCGAAGCTCAGTGCACTGCGTGAATTTGGTTATAATTTGTATAAACAATGTAGGTAAAGATCAAGTAAACAGAATGTGTAAACATTTTTGTCTTTTATATAAAATGTGTAATGCAGAATTACACTGTTTTATCAAAGCAAGTAAAGACAGAAATAGTACACAGTAAAGAAATTAATAATAGAGATACATCTCAATCATGAACGGTCTTTTAAAATTCAAACGATGTTAATCGCCGACATAATAAAAGTAAACACAAGACTACAAGGGTTTCAAAAATTCTCATCCTGTGATTATCACTGATCTCTGATGACCCTGGAAAATGACAATTTAGTTTATTTTTGTCATCCTATTCGTTAAAAATTTTACTGTGACCATAATTCATTTTATATCACAGGTTAATTAAATTCTCGAATCTGATTGGTCAGAAGATGCTGATTCATTTTCTATAACAGCAGCTCAGACAGCAGTTCTGGCTATAATTCAAATGATTAATGATGCTTTATACGTCTGTCCTCTTTCTTATATGTACAGTATGTTACTGTTTCTATAGTAACAGCGCATTCACAGCAACTTGGATGGTGGACACTTCACTTAATCCGAGTCTAATAATAAACAGAACTAAAACATGTTATTTTATATTAAACATATGCACACTGATATGTCATATATGAGTACAGCATATTTCTTAAGGAGATGTTTATTTAACATGTATGGAGGGAGTTTGGGGTGTCATAGCTTTGTAATGATCAGTGATTTTCCTGACACGAGCCCTATTCACTTTCTCAGTAAAATCTCAGGTTGCTTTTTCTTGGTATTATTAATTTTAAGTGGGAGGAAAAAAAGGCTGGTGAGAGAATGCAAGTTTATAGCTGCTATAACATCAAATAAAAGTGATAACAAGATTGGAGTTATTGTAGATTTTCCTTAACATTAAATGTAGCTTTAAATGGTTATAAAGCATGATGTAGTGTTTATTAATAAACTAAAATGGTAATTGCACGCAAATTGCTGGGGTGTGAGGAACATATTATTAATGGTGCTTGCAAAGCAACATTCTTGTTATTGTGCCGGACAAAACTTCGCCGCGTAACTTGTCCCACAGCTTTTGTCCTAGCCCCATGAATGTTGTGTCAAATCGACCAGCTCATTGAGGAGAGGTGTGCTATGACTTTTATAAGAGATCCAACAAACGATGTTCGCACAGCAGACAAAAAAGCGGGCAAAAAAAATCCCATAGAAATGAACGTGATGTCACGTGAAAATCAAAAATTAGCACAACATGGACATGTGACATATCAAAACAATCAGCACGATGAGGGGAACTTGCCACGTGCAAGCACCATTCACATTTTCTTCAGGAAATGTACATTCTAATTAACTTTTATTATCTTTTCTTGTTACTATACTTTACTGCCAACTTTAATGTTCACATGTGCAATATGTTAAGTGCAACTACTGTCTACTACTTCAACTAAATAGTATTTTATTGGATCATTTATTTTAATGTTTATATTATTTTATATTTATGTGTCTGAGACTTATTTTCATTGTACCCTGTGTAATGACAATAAAGAATATATATATATATATATATATATATATATATATATATATATATATATATATATATATATATATGTTTTTTTGCTGTTATAGAACAATTATACGTAGCAGGGTTAATCCTTATTTATAATTCACAGAGCATTATTAGTAATACAACAGACTTGAGTTTTTTTTTAGCAAATAAAAAGAGGATTTAATAATAATTGAATCCATTACATTGCATTTACGGTATTTAGCGGATGTCCTTATCCAGACCACATTACGGAAGTGCTTTTTAGTCTCATGAAACACATCCTCATGAAAGTTCAATTGCTCAGGGAATAAGAATGCTATTAAGATAAAACCCTTTTAGAAAGGAGTCACTACGGAAAGAAAACATTCAAGTCAAGAATTTTGCAGTGCTTGGTGAAGAAGTAGGCATTCAGTCTTCATTTGACTCTTGGTTACCAGTACAGAGAAAAATCTTCATGCATGTCTTCCTTGTAGCTTGAGGGATAATGGGTCTGGGCAAGTCAAATCAAGTCGTGTTGGTGGCTCCAAGGGATTCATATGTTCTTTATATTTGCTCTTTAAGGTAGAAGTTTTGAATCTTACAATAATTAATAAAAAAACCCACAAAAACACCTATTACTAGGTCACTTTTTGCTCTCTCACTCACTCATTTTCTACCGCTTATCCGAACTACCTCGGGTCACGGGGAGCCTGTGCCTATCTCACGCGTCATCGGGCATCAAGGCAGGTTACACCTTGGACGGAGTGCCAACCCATCACAGGGCACACACACACTCTCATTCACTTACGCAATCACACACTACGGACAATTTTCCAGAGATGCCAATCAACCTACCATGCATGTCTTTGGACCGGGGGAGGAAACCGGAGTACCCGGAGGAAACCCCCTGAGGCACGGGGAGAACATGCAAACTACACACACACAAGGCGGAGGCGGGAATCGAACCCCAACCCTGGAGGTGTGGGGCAAACGTGCTAACCACTAAGCCACCATGCCCCCCGTAACTTTTTGCTATTATTTGTTATTTAAATGGGTAGGAAAGGCGTCATGGCTGATGTGTAACTGGTAAAACCGACGCACAAACCTCTCAGCCATTTGTGTTCATTATAGTTTTGTGTATTCATACCCCTTACTTGTGGATTGTGCTTCTTCGCTACACTTTTTTAACACTTCAAAAGATTAAATAATGCTTAAGATCTAATTTCTTGCTGACTCGTCTGTCTCCCAGGTGGTAAAGTTCTACCATAGTACCTGCGACTGCTGCTTGTTCTGGAAACTAAGAAAGGACAGACTAAGAAAAGGAAGAAAAGAGGAAAGTAAGAGCAGACTGTAGAGGAGAAGAGGTGGAGAAAAGATGTGACAGCTGGTCTCTTCCAGCAGAACCCCAGCTATGATGGACAGCTGAATGAACGCCCTGGCTAATTCTCTACTCTATCAGGTACAATCCTACTCCATTATCCAGAGTGAATACATAAACATAGCTGGGTTCCTTTTCAGTGGTCTTTACATTTATGGTAAAAAAGTGTGAATGAATGTATTTGCCAGCTACTGAAAATTATGTGACATGACGGAAAAATAAAATACACAAAGGATTCCTTTCTTGACATGTGTTTGTAAAGATATAAACATCAAGCAAACAGCAGTATAAAGAAGAGATGTAGAGCTATACTGTATATGGGTCATTGTTCACAGGTCCACTAGTTTCAATGTATGAAACTAAAGAGTTTAAAAGTTTGTGGACAGCTGATCATCATCGACCTGCATTGTTGTAGCATGACAGAGTACCTGTTCTATAACTAATGAAAAAATGCTTTGCCAAAGATGAAGTGGAAAATCTTGATAGTACCACACAGAGTTCTGACTCAACCCCACTGAACACCTTTTGGGTAAACTGGAACTCTGATCCCACCCCAGACCTCCTCACCCAGCATCAATACCTAATCTCATTAATGTTTTTGCTGCTCTTTCACTCACTCATTCACTCATTTTCACTCTATCACTCTATTCACTCATCCGAACTACCGCGGGTCACGGGGAGCCTGTGCCTACCTCAGGCGTCATCGGGCATCAAGGCAGGATACACCCTGGACTCTCATTCACCCACACTCTCATTCACTCACGCACTCACACACTACGGACAGTTTTTCCAGAGATGCCAATCAACCTACCATGCATGTCTTTGGACCGGGGGAAGAAACCGGAGTACCCGGAGGAAACCCCTGAGGCACGGGGAGAACATGCAAACTCCACACACACAAGGCGGAGGCGGAATCGAACTACTGTACCACCCTGGAAGTGTGAGGCGAACGTGCTAACCACTAAGCCACCGTGCCCCTTGCTGCTGAATGATTATAATCCTCCACAGCTACGCTTCAAAATTTTCAAAAAGCCATCCTAAAAGAGTGGAGATTATTATAGCAGTAAAGGAGAACTGAATCTGGTATGAGATGTTCAACACATATGCACATATGGGTGTGATGGTCAGGTGTCTAGCAAGTTTTATCCATATAGTGTACATTTGTCAGTGAATATTCTTTAATGTAGTCCTTAGAATGAATATAGCTGCTTATTCTTATAACTATTATTGCTATTTTTGCCGGTTCATGTCAGATCACCAAGCACGCACATTCATCTAGTGTGTGTGTGTGCGCGCGTGCACATGTGTCTGTGTGTGCGCATGTGGTTCATGCAGCAAATTTGTGGTCAACTTAGGTTTTCATGCACACTATGCTTGAAACGAAGAGAGAAGCTACGCACTCAAGTGAAACAAGAGTTTTGCAACTCTGTGGCCTTTAAAAAGAACTTGAGTCAGCTCAGCATGTCACATTTTTATTTTAGTTCTTAACTCATGACAATCTACCGCTAACATTTTTTCCTGTTGCTGTATATATGTAGGCGATGAAGTGAAAATTTAACCGAGCAATTTAACTGGTTTCCTCTAGCTTCGATGGTCCAAAAAAACAGACAGATAGGCAAATTGGCTATCCTAAATTGCTCCGAAGTGTGAAAGTGTGTGTGTGTGTCATGGACTACTTTACAATAGACTAGTGTACCATCTGGGTCTGATAGAACCGAGTCTGATATAAAATGAGTCAGGACTCTGTTGGCTTTCAGTGTGAGACGTTTATCCCACTGTTGAGAAAACCGTACAAAGAATTTTAGAGGTTGAAGATAACACCTTAAAATTTGAGAGTTTTATGAAGAAGCGCTTGGGGCTTGGGATTGTTATCGATATTTACTTTGAAAACCTTTGTGTGAAAGCAGCTTTTCTATAAATATTGTCCTAGTAGACTAGGTAACAAAAGAAATGCTAAAATAAATGGCTCATACATTTTCTATTTTTACATAGCCATTTTTCACAGCTCTTCTTCTGCATCAGTTAAAGACGTTACAAACACACTTCACACTCACATTTTGAACTTGAGTTGTTTGTCTTTCTGTCAACAGTTGTATACCCGTCACAGTTTAACACATGCTAGTGGTCTCCATTTTAACACAGCCTTGGTTTTTAGTTAGTGACCCTCTTGGTGTTTTTCATCATTAGAGATATGGAGGTGGTTGTGTTCAGGGTTTTTCATGGCTTTAAATAATGCTGTTGTTTTCAGTTATCACCTTTGCTTCACTTACAGTAAAGGATGCAGACTAGTGCAGATGGTCTTTTAACATGGCTTGCTCTTTCTACTTTTTATTCGTTAATAGTTAAATAAATAATTCAAGTCAATGAAATAAATAAATATGATATGAAAAAAAAATATGTGTGCTAAGGATAATGTAGTGCTAATAAGCCACTTGTATCTATATACACATGTTTTGTTGGTCTGTCTGTACTGTTAAGTGAAGTAGGTACTTTGTGTCCTAGGTGGAAAAAGTGTGTGTGTGTGTGTGTGTGTGTGTGTGTGTGTGTGTGTGTGTGTGTGTGTGTGTGTGTGTGTGTGTGTGTGTGTGTGATTTCCCTGTCAGAGTGGGACAGGAAGGCTGGCTACTCAGGAAAGGAAACAAGGAAACTGCTATTATCAAACACCAGATGCAGGACAGCATGTGCTTACACTGCAGAAACACACACACACACACACACACACACACACACACACACACACACACACTTCCAGTCATTAAGTTCACACATTTCAGGCCTTACTTCTGCTATATAATACAGTATACATGCTATTCGGTAGCATGGCTCATATGTGATCACACACATATTTACATCTATGGATATTTTAATTACAATATGCAATACTTGCAGTAAATGTTAAAAGTTTAATAGACAAAATTTCATTAATCCCCGAAGAGGATTCATGTTCTGTACCAGTATGCCAAACTGTTTGATTCCTTATATGACTCAGCAACTTACTAACAATTACAATATTTCAATTCTTAATGAATGAAACACTGCAGTTCAACTCTTCCTTCAACTGAGAGGTAAATGTAAAGCTATGATACATTTGTGAGACAAGTTAGTCCCTGATATTGCTTAGATTATAATCATTTGATCTTCATTATCCTGTGACTAAGAAACCAGAATAGTGTTTATTGCCAGTTCTGTGTTGTGAACCTTACTGACTTGCTGTGTTGTGAAAGCTGACACCCCAAACTCCTTCTATACATGTGCTTAAATAAACTTCACCATGGGTCAGTTAGCAAGTCTGCCTCACACCTCCAGGGTTTTGGGTTTGATTCCAACTTCTGTCCAGTGTGTGGTGGAGTTTGCATGATCTCTCAATGGTAGCTTCAGGGTTTCATACATGTACTCTGGTTTCCTCTGCAATCCACAGACATGTGTTAGTGAATGTTGGTGTCCATTGCCCCCAATGTTACCTGGGAAAAGCTCCAGGCTAACTGTGTAGGATACTATAGAAAATGGATGAATGGAAACTTCACCATGTCATTGATGTGCTTTTATTGTGTTTTATTATTAAAACACAATAATTTGTGTTCCCCTGATTGTGGGGAACATCCATCTTACCAGTTTCTGTGAATGATCTGTCACTATATGTACTATATAACTACTGTTGAGTCAGTCAGCTTTGTGGTCAACCTTCATCAGCGATCATTTGAAGACTTTGGCAGGAAAGATTTAGCGTTGGGTTTGTGGTGAACTCGGAAAACACGCTGACCTATTAGTTCCTCAGGAGCTTTTTATTGCTTAATTCCATTCAACTACAAACTGTTGAAGAAATGACATTATTCACATTTATATTATTTACTGTCTAGTGTCACCCAAATGAGGATGGGTTCCCTCTTGAGTCTGTTTTTTCTCAAGATTTCTTTCTCATATCTTCTCAGGGAGTTTTGCCACTGTCAATATATAATATAAGTAATTTTAAACTTAAAATTTTTATTCTGTTTCTATAATTCTGTAAAGCTTGCTAAAAGTGCCGTAGAAATAAATTGAATTGAACTGAACTAAAAATATTGAAACAACATCCTGTCCACTCATGGAGCAACAATCAGAGCCATGCTGTTATAGATAATCGAGCAACACCTTATGATTTCAGAAGTCAACCTTGCTGTAGTGTAGAGAAAAAAACTCAACACCTTCTTCCTTAATTCTTCATCCATGCACAAGTTAATTTGTAAACCCTCAGCATATAATTTTGTTATCCGTTTTAAAGCACGTTATTCAGTAACAACATGAAAACAGACAGCTGACGCCTGGAAGCTGAAGGAGTTATGTAGTTGTCCTACAGCTGAACTTTTGAACTGATTTTAATGGAAGTGTTACGAGACGTCTGTATTTAGTGCACAGTCCTTTAGCGTCAAAACTGACGAGTTTACAGAGTTTTCTTGACGAGTGTGAATGGCTTTATTCAGGCCGCTCGTCAGATGGGTGCCGTTGCATATTTCAGTGGTATTTCTATTGTTTAGCGTGAGCACATCTTTCCTCCCCCAGAGATCCTAGTTCATTTATGGAATTCCACAGTCCTGGAACACTCCACTGTTTATTTGTGAAAATGATCCAGAATGACTGGCACATTCTGGTCGTGAGTGAGTGAGCCAACGTGTTTTTGGAGAGCTGTTTGTTTGTGTGGTCCAACATCATGTTATAACACTCCATCCACAATGATCACAACAACACAAGGGTTACAACAATCCCACAATGCACCTGTAACAAAAAGCAGCGATGACAATGCTCGGCAGTGATAACAGAGACAACATAGTTAAAACAGTAGTTTTGATATGCTTAAATATTACATATCACTTCCAGCAATACAGCAATACTGTCAATAAAATTAGTTGACTAGTTTAATAAAGAAAAATATTTAACAGTGTATGGTAAAAAAAATTAAATCGTTAAGGTGTTTATGAGGAAAAAAAATTAAATATCTTTATGTGCGTAGAATAACAGACTGCATTACATTTTAAACATAATGGTAACAGTAAGGAAAACAATAAAAGCAGAAAGCAACATTTACTGGTATATTTTTATGTATCTCTGTGACCCAAAGGTAATTTACCATGGTACGTCTGGATGATCCTGTTACTTTGAATTTGATCATTTTTTACCTTTATCCCCACTTTATCTCCTGCCCCACTTTTCTCCTCCTCCCTCTTTCTTCTCATCTGTCCCACACTGCTCCCATCCTCTGGATAATATTTCCTGCTTTGATCATGCAGTAAGAGGAGCGAGTCTGTCCCATAGCGCTGACTTTTAGAAATTTGATCTAATTTCCTGCAAAACTGAAAGCTTATTCCTCAGATGCTATTTAAACTCAAGTAATGAGGGAATGTGAGAAGTTATCTTGGCTGACAGCCTACACAGTCTCAGTGTCTGAGAACTACTTTCTAGCAGTGTTTACCATCTTAACAGTTACACAGTGTTAAGTGTGTGTGGCTAAGTGTGTCTGGATATGTTTTGGAAATTAAAGTAATCGTATAAAAACTCTTTAATATAATGAAAACTATGCAACAATATTCCGACTATGAAGAACTGCCTTTTCTTTTATTCTTGTCTTCAGTCACATCAGATAGAATAATGGAATAGAAGTCTTTATTTGTCACCTATACATTACAGCACAGTAAAATGATTTCTTCACATATCCCAGCTTTGGTGGTTGAGGTCAGAGCACAGGGTCAGCCATAACACAGCACTCTGGAGCAGAGAGTGTTAAGGGCCTTGCTTAAGGGCCCAACAGTGGACGCTTGGCAGTGCTGGGGTTGAGTTACCTCTTCAGCTACCACTGTTCCCAATGTTAGCAATGTGCCCAAAAATAGAACATCTTTGTTTATAATTGTGTGCCTGTGTGCTCTTCCTGATGTATTCCCTCCCACCAGACTTTTTAGACTGATGTTATTCTTAGTCAGTGATCTAGTGAAGCAGTGGTGATGTATTCATTCATTGAGACTTTATACGCACTTCTGTAAGTCTTTCTGAATAAGGACATCTGCCAAATGTCATAAATGTAAATGTAAATGTATGAACATTTTCAATTACAAACTGGGATCCTTGGGCCAACAAGACAATAACTATTTTGGCATAAAATGCATGTGTTTGTATATAACATTTTTAAACCCGGGTGATGTTTTTTTTTCTCAGTCGGATCACTTTTTTATCAACTGTGAATCCATGCTGATAGGCAGTATCTGGAAAAAAAAGCAAACGTCAAAAGCTAAAAAATCAGGAATAAAAAACAACTAAAAGCCACTTGACTTTGAAAGTCTAGGCTTATTAGTGCTGAGGATTTTTGTAAGTCTAATCAACAACATGGCTTTTATATGATCGTGCACATATTCAGAAGACATTCATTTTAAACAGCATGGGTGATTAGAGACAGGATCAGTGCAGGTGTAGGTTGTGTGCACTCAGTATTTGAGTGATGGTGACCTCTGCTGGCTGGGAGGCCATGTTTCAAACAGTAGACTCTGAATGGATTGTACAATTAAATTGTATGTGAAAACATTAAAGATGTCAAAGGAAATCCACTAATATTGCAGTAAAGTCTGCAAACTCAGTACAGTAGATTATGGTCACAGGAAGCAGTCATTCAAATGAACTTTGTGCAAACAGAAATCAACAGTTTTACTCTTCTGTAGTTACATGGTTTTTACTCAGTTGAAGTTATTATTTCAATAACTTGTTGTTCCTCAAGGATTTGGAGACTGTATTAGTCAAACATAAAGGAATTCACATTGGACAAAATGGTTAGCATGAAGCCAACCTTCTAGGATAAAGTATTAGTTGCAGTGTGTGTGATAGTGGGTTAATAATTAATTAGTTAATAATAATAAAAGATATATACATTATGATTGATATGATATACATTATGATGAAGTTTCCTGTCCCAAGAGGTGGGGGGACACGGTGGCTTAGTGGTTAGCATGTTCGGGTCCCCCCCAGCCCCATAAAAAAAAAAAAAAAAAAAAAATTCTGAAAAAATAAAAGTTCTTTCATTAAAAAAAAACAAAAAAAAAAATACGTTTCAGGCTGATTCATTAAATTTCACAGTGATTTATGTAAAAGGTTGCAATGATGCATTTTGTAAATTTCTGATGTACTAATTACAAAAGAATGCAAAAATAAATTATGAATTTGTTTATTTTTAATACATCACCCTAAACTGCAATAGCAGGACACATAATGATGATGGTAGTTAATGGATTAACATGTATCTGGATTATAAATTCAGCTGTCTCTATGCTGGCAAGTTTGCTGAGCTGATGCTTTTTTTTATGCACAAATGTGAGATTTTCTCATTTATATGACATCTGATTGCATCTATGTTTTTTCCCTTTATGGATTTTCCCTCATGGTTTAACTCTAAAGATGGTCTTTTTCCTCTACACATCAATACACAATGTGTTTGAGGTTGCTGCTTGCTTGGCATCAGCAAATTCTAGCCACACATTTCAGTAAATATTTACTCAATAATAACAAGCTTGGTTGGTTCAGCGATACAAACAGTTCTCTCGCTGACTAAAGCGCATTCACCTAGCTGATGTTTAATGCAGCCTGCATGTCGTAATCGCTGTTGTGATTATTTTTCATGCCGTAATTTTCTGCTTGTGTCATTTTGATGTGGTGAATACAGAACGTTGTGTTTTTCTGAGAGCGGCATCACTGTAATGATGGCCTGTACCGTTGTGTTTGGTTTTGTAATTATATGTTAGGGACAGAATGGAGACACCTGAGTCCTGCAGCAGTACAAGTGACTTACTGATATATGAAAACATAGTTATACAGAAAACACTAATTAAAATCAATAACAAATTTGGATTTGAATCCAGGATTAAATTTACAAATTGTTACTGATGTAAGTTTCCAGGTAACACATTTTGTTATTAATCTGTGTGTAATAGGATCCATTAAAGGCATATTGGATGGTAATTTCAGAAAGAATTATTGTGTGAATTCCATCCTAGTGAATTCTCAAATCAGTCTCTGAATTCTTAAATCCTTAATCCTCTTGATTTTCTATAACAACATGGCTCAGGTTGTAGTTTTGGCTCTAGCACAGATGAAATGTTCATTTAAATAAAGATTTTTTTTTTATATTAAATGTGTTTATGTTAAAACACATTTTTGATATTCTTTTTTGTGGTGTATTTTTGTTTTGTTGTTTTCCTTGTTTTTTCTGTGCACTGAAGCCAAAGACAGTTGTGCACTTTGTGAACAATAAATTTAACTGACTGACTGAATATATGACTAACTGACTGACTGACTAACTGACTGACAGACTGACTGAATCTATAACTGACTGACTGACTAACTGACAGACTGACTGAATCTATAACTGACTGATTAGCTGACTGACTGACTAACTGACTGACTGACAGACTGACTGAATCTATAACTGACTGATTAGCTGACTGACTGACTAACTGACTGACTGACAGACTGACTGAATCTATAACTGACTGATTAGCTGACTGACTGACTAACTGACTGACTGACAGACTGACTGAATCTATAACTGACTGATTAGCTGACTGAATGACTAACTGTCAGACTGACTGACTGACTGACTAACTGACTGACTGACTGACCAACTGTCTGATTAACTGACTAACTAACTGATTGATTGACTAACTGACTGACTGACTGATTGACTAACTGACTGACTGACTGACTGACTACATAACTGACTGGCTAACTGATTGACTGACTTATTGATTGACTAACTGACTGACTGACTAACTGCCAGATTTATTAACTGACTGATTGACTAACTAACTGAATGGCTAATTGACTTACTGATTGACGACTTACTAACTGACTGACCGACGACTGAATGACTGGCTAACTGACTGACTAACTGACCAAATTACTGACTGACTAACTAATTGTCTGACTGACCAACTGACTCACTAACTGACTAACAGACTGATTGATTAACTGACTGACTGACTGACTGACTGACTACCTGACTAAATCACCAAAATACTGACTGACCAACTGACTCACTAACTAACAGATTAATTGACTAACTGACTGACTGATTAACTGACTAATTGACTATCGCATATATTATTCTAAAACTTTAATGTTTCTAGAGTAAGAACTGACATTGTATGCTGGACTCCACATAATCTAAGTTTAATAATAACCAGATTTAGATCTTGTGATGTCAGTGCTGTAACGATCAGTATGCAGAGAAGTTTTTTTTTTTAAATCTCTTGTAGATCTTTGTGTATCATCACAGTTTAATAAATACTAAATGTAAATAACTGTAATAAATGATAACATCTCGATGTTCACTGTTTATAAGTTTACTCTAGCACTTCGTTTTCTTTTTTCTTTTTTTTTTAAATCATTTTCATCACCACCTACAGTACGTGACATTTTCATTTTAATTGATAGTTTAGGAGTAGATTACTAATCGTCTATTGCGGTTAATATTTAAATATATTGGCTTAGTATGGATTGCGTTTTTTTTTCTTGTGATAATTGTAAAAGGATTGTTCAAGATTGAGTTTTGGAGCGATGTTTCATAGTGTGTATAGAGTTTATTTATATAGAGGTACAGCCATATGTGCATCTTTGCATTTTTGTATACTGTGTTTTATCTAGCTAGTTGAAATCTGCTAGTTAATTCGCTAGTTTCAGCCTTGAACCTTGAACAAATTTGAGCAGTTATGCTTTAGCTAGCTAACTAATTAGCCATCTAGCTTTGTTCTTTGATGAACAAACTTTTTATCCCTTTCAGCACATTCAGAATCATGTGATAGCAAAGGATGTTTCTGCAGAATGACTTTGCTGGTCATTTAACATAAATACAGTTTGAAGACATATTTATTATCTTTTTGAACATGCTGACTCTGTAGCTTTGTGCACTATTATACAGTAAGACAGTAATTAATAACAGCCTGAATGAATGCAATTAATCTCCTTGGGAGTATTTGGACTTTAAGAGAAAAAAATGAATATGCAATGATGCAAAAAGCAAAAAAAAAAAACTTTTGAGTTGAAAATCGCAAACAACTCTTAATGCCAGAATATGATTTCCTATGTTGCAGAATGTTAGCAGATATAGTAGGAGTGTAGGTTTTTTTTGCTTGAAGCTATTCCACACTTTTCAGAGTAATATCACATCCTTCTGAATCTTCTTACAAGAGCAGGCTTCAAAGCCATAAAGTATTTTCGCACTGCGTTTTTTCGTTTCTTCCTCTGTGATGTGACGCAACATGTGATGTGTGCTGTACATTAGTGTCGCTAGTTCCAACCTATGTGCATGAGCTCCATGAAGAGATGAGAAACGGCATATCTGCAGGCCCCAAGGTCACTTATAACACTCGAGTGTGAGCACTCACAGCCGAGAGATCCTGATTGATTACCGTAGAGAGCTGGAGTGTGCTGTAGAAGGAGGTGATATGCTAACTTTAGAATGCTAAAGACGACAGCAGAAGAAATAACTGCATACTGAAAATGAATACTGAGGCCCATAATAGTAACAGAGAACAGCGATTATTAATGATTGTGCATAGTTGTGTGTGTGTGTCTGTGTTAATGTGCATGTGTCAGCGTGTGTGTGTGTATGTGTGCATGTGTGTGTGAGTATGTGAGTATGTGTGTGCATGTGTGGGTGTATGTAGGTGTACATGTGAGTGTGCGTTAGTGTGTACATGTGTGTGTGTGCGCGCGTGTGCATGTGTGTGTGCGCCCTTGTGTGTTTGTGTGTGTGAGCACGTGTGTGTATTCCACATGGTGGAGTAAACAGTCCGACTCTTTAAAGGGTCAATAATAAAAAAGAATTAGACATATGGATCAAATTTCATATGAAAATCTGCTGCATAATTTTTCTAATATACAACAAATGCCCCCATTCTCTCATATTTACCACATGATGATGCAGTATGACTCTCTAATACATAAAATTTGATGTGATCCCTAATTTTAAAGATATCCTTATAAAACTAGCTCCAAATTTCTTTTTTTTTTTTTTGTTATGTTTTGTACTGATGAGACATCAGTTTCATCAGTCTTGTTACACAGGTACACATGTACAAGGGCTGGGCAATAAATTATTCCAGTAGAAATTATTTGAAGAATACTTTGATTTTTCTTTCGGCTGCCCCCTGTATGGGGTCACCACAGTAGATCAATGTCTGGGTTAACTCTCTGCCTGGGAATCGTACCCAGGCCACAGCATTGAGAGAGCAGGATCCTGCCGCTGGACCACCAGGAGGCAGAAGAATACTTTAATACTGTCCTTAATTCAATACCTTCTGAAATTAAATAAGGCTGACCAACTCAGAATCAGCAGAAAATAGCTGGCTAGATGATAAAAAGTCACTGTGGAGGAATTCTTTTAAATACCCAAAACCTTCAGCCTATAAAAGCCTTCAAGAAGTTTATATCAAAGAAATGAGGTGGAAATTATTTATTTTCATTTCTTGCCTTGCCTTAATGATTTCCGCTTCTCCCAATGCTATATATTGTGAAATGGTCTACTGAGGATGTATTTTGAAATGATATTTTTTGCCTTATACCCCAAGAGCATTAGACCAGAAAAAGAATGTAGAATAATATAAAGATTCTTTATATTTATTTCATTCATTCATTCATTCATCTTCTACCGCTTATCCGAACTACCTCGGGTCACGGGGGCGTCATCGGGCATCAAGGCAGGATACACCCTGGACGGAGTGCCAACCCATCGCAGGGCACACACACACTCATTCACTCACGCAATCACACACTACGGACAATTTTCCAGAGATACCAATCAACCTACCATGCATGTCTTTGGACCGGGGGAGGAAACCGGAGTACCCGGAGGAAACCCCCGAGGCACGGGAGAACATGCAAACTCCACACACACAAGGTGGAGGCGGGAATCGAACCCCGACCCTGGAGGTGTGAGGCGAACGTGCTAACCACTAAGCCCCCCTATTTATTTCATCTGAATATATTATTATTATTATTATTATTATTATTATTATTATTATTATTATTATTATTATTATTATTATTATTATTATTAATGTTTTTTAGATAGAAGACTTCAGCATGAGAAAGAGAAAAAAAAAAGAAAAAAGTCCTTAAATGTTTTAAAGTGTCACCGGAAAATACATAAAGAGAGCGAAACACAGACAAGGAATGTGAGAGAAAGATAAAAAGGTCTGTTATGTTGGCCTGATGTGGGGCCTCTTTAATGAATGCCTCGCCGCCTCTGTCACTGAGGAGTGTAGTTATTACTGTGAGACATCTCTCCAGGCCAGAGGTTTACACCCGGCAGACCAGAATCTGCCTCCTCCCATTTCCCAGCTTCCCCTGCAGCCTGGCGTAACCAGGGCAACCAGAGCGCTGGGGATGTTTGGAAAACCCCCTTAGTAAATCTTCCACAGCCGATTGGGCCCTGCTGAGGATTATTCGACTTGCTGAAGCAAAGAAAAAAGCAAGGAGAGAATTTTTTGTATGCTGTCATCTCTTGCTGTGAGACACACACACACATACAGTACACACACACACACACACACACACACACATACACACGCATGCGTGCCTCTTATTTTTCATCTTTTAATTGGAGTCAGTGTGAGATTTCTGTAACCAAATCCCTAATTATAGACATGAAGCACATAGTGAGTAAAGCACTGCATGTTGTGAAGTGTTTTTAGAGCAATATGAATCAACACACAGGATCTCAATAGGATTTACACCTGGGCTTTGACTTGTCTATTCCATAATTCTCTATTTTGTACTTTTCAGCCAGTCCTGATGTGGATTTACTGATGTGTTTTTGGTCATTGTCATGTTTCAAGGTCCAGTTCCACTTCAGCTTCAGTTTTTTGACAGATGTTCTCACAGGTTTCTCAAGCAGCTTCTTATACAATGTAGAATTCATAGTGGATTCTATGATGGTGAGCTGGCCAGGTCCTGCTGCAGTAAACCAGTTGGTATGAGGTTCTTTTGCTGAAATGCTGTATTTGGTTTACACCAGTTTTGCCCTCTGTCTTGCGCTCTGCTGTTGGGGTGAATTTGCCATGTTGGCACTTGTTTTAAATGTTCTCCACTTGTAAATGATTTTCAGACAGTGTAATGGCTGACTACACATTCTCTTGAGATCTTTTTATATCCCTTAACGGACTCATAAACATCAACAATCTAATTTCTGAAGTCCTCAGAGAGCTCTTTGGATCTCACCATGGTGATACATCTCACTTCAACAATTAAGAGCAAACCAAAGTAAATATCTGAGGTTTAAATAATTCAGGCCACCTTTAAAATGATCTGTAACAATGTTCTAATACTGTAATTTGCACCCGATATAATATTTTTAGTCATTTTATGTACAAATAAATGTGGTGGTATCCTTACTTTTTCCTCACAAGAATTTATTAGATTATTAAAAAAAGCCCTTTCTTTAATTTTATTTGTTTAGTTATATTACACGAATCTTCCAATATTATTAAAATGAAGATTAAATACCCATATGTTTAACTATTTAAACAAAAAAAATCACAGGCTTCATAGGGTGTCCTAATTTTTTCACATACCTGTATATACATTATTCTTATAATTAATAAAAATAAAATAATATAGGAAAATTAAAGAAAAAAAAGGTTAAAATAAAATTCATTTTCTTTAAAATGAGACACGTCCTTAATCGTGCACGCTGTGATTTGAAGGGTTTAATGAGCCGTGTATTGTACATAATGCTTACTTCTGCATTTCTAGAGAAGACTTGTTATCACTTTTCATTATTACTTCATTATCACTATCACACTTCTCACATGCTTTCCATCACTCTTCTCGCACGTAAAAAACACATTTACATTTATATATTTTTCTGATGTAGCACACAACTGAGACAGGATACTAATCCTTCCTAATACACTCTCACTTAATACACACTATATGTACATCCACTGGCCATTCATTTTTTAGTGAAATCTTTACCCAGTTCTTAGCACTTGCTGCAACCTCAGAGATGTGCCAGAAATATTAGGAGAGGAAAGAGGCCACACTCTTTCCAAGGAGGTCGGCATAGATGAGGGGATGTGAAAAGAAACCAAAACAAACATGAGCACATGGTGCCTGTCACCATGGGAACTGTTGACACAAAGGAGGGGATTTGTGACATGATGTCAAAATGCATCTGTGTGCTGATCCTTCTGATGCAAAAACACTTGACAATCACACATTAGTCAGAGAAAATCAGGCAAAAAATTACAAAGGCAACTGATCTTAATATATTATTTCTGACATTATAGCACATATGGTTATGATTTTTGAAGCCACTATATAGGTTTATTTTGTTTTCCTGCAGCTCAGACTATTACTTACACTGCTCATGACACACAACGATAATAATTGATTTGTTAGAGAAAGGAATTTACTATATTAAGTAAAAACACTATATGACTAAATGTTTGTGGACCACTGAATCATCACACTTGTTTCCCACATGTAGTTTTCCCTTCATTGGAACTAACAGGCCCAAACAATTCCCAGCATGACAATGACTCAAAGCGTGCACAAAGCAAGCTCCATAAAGACAAGGCACAGAACCCTAACCTCAAACCTACTGAACATCTCTGAAATGAACTGAAACATCTACTGAACCCCAGATCTTATCACCCAACATCATTGTCTGACCTCATGTGACTGAATGAGCAAATCCCCACAGCAATGCTTGAACATTTAGAGGAAAGTCTTCTCAGAAAAGTAGACTGTATTATAAGAACTAAGAAGCACTACATCTGGTGTGTGTTATGGTTCACAATGTTTTGTCCATATAGTGAAGAAGATGCATTTATTTTGTCACATATTCATTACAGCACAGTAAAAAATTTTCTTCACATATCACAATTTTGTAAGTTGGTGTCAGAGAGCAGGGTCAGCCGTGATACGGCGCCCCTGGACAGTGAGGGTTAAGGGCCTTGTTTAAGGGCCCAACAGGGGCAGCTTGGCAGTGCTGGCATTGAACTTCGATTCTCTGATCAACAACCCAGAGCCTTTACCACTTGTGCCACCATTTCCCCATCACTGATAGTGAAAATCATTACCATTGTTTTTTATAGTTTAATCTCTAGTCAGATTATCAAGCTTTGTCTCTAATCATACTATTTATTTAATTTTACAATTAATGATACAGTATAACATTTAAATTTTTTATTCCATACAATACATACAATAAGCAACACAATTGGCTTAGAGTCTGTGAACCTGGCATGAGTTATCTCTTTAGCTTTCAGCTGTTTTTTTTTTTTATTTTTACTGCTGCAAATGACCCAAATGTACATACAAAATGTGAAAACAAAGCCACTAGACTGAGACAGCACCGGCTGTCATATAATAAACAGCCAAGGACTTATTGCTGTTAAGTTCTGTACAGTAGGCTTTATAAAATTGAGATGAATTTATATGATTAACCCTCACTCTTAAAAGGTTACTCATGAGGCATGCAGAATTTTATTAGAGGGAATGGGAATGACTGAAAGGAAGGAAAATAAGATTTGTCCATCAATGTTATGTAATTACCTACTTTGGACAGGCAGTGAACGGATATACAGTACATTTTTTCTCACGCACTTTGCACACTTTATACACTATAAGTGCAGTCAGGGACAAAATGGCTAAAAGTGCATTCCCCAAAGCCTTACCCAAGGTGACGTGTGAGCGTCTTTCACATAAAGAGACACCCACGCACAAGCTTATCCCATGACCTAT
Organism: Tachysurus vachellii; assembly: GCF_030014155.1. Classification (NCBI taxonomy): domain Eukaryota; kingdom Metazoa; phylum Chordata; class Actinopteri; order Siluriformes; family Bagridae; genus Tachysurus; species Tachysurus vachellii. The sequence continues at coordinate 8,237,286 of NC_083461.1, forward strand.
TTACAACAATGTCTTTCTGAACTGACCCACACACTCAGGCCAAAGGCAACAACAGAGAAAGGAACATGGCTAATGCAAAGAGCCTCATTCATTTCTTAATAGTGTGCAAACAGCATTGCTTAAACATCAGAACATGCAATATACTGAAGGTGCAAAACAAAAATGGCAACAGAGTTTTATAATAAATCATTTCTACAGAAGAGTCTGGAGCTCCATTGTATAAACTCTACTTTGGGTAATAGTCAATTACAGACATGGCCTAGTTACGTCCACGATCCCCTGCGGTTTGTTGGCAAAAAGCCACACATGCACTTCATGCCTTCAGAATGCAGGACCAAAGGGACTAAAGTGAAACTTCGGGATCTCTGTGAAGTAATTAAACAGGAAATATTTCTGAAAGAAAGATGATAGATAGCGTTGAGATCTGTTTTGTGTAAATACTGTATATACACAAATATTTATACAGAATATCTCAAATTTATATATTTCTTTAAAGCTCTTTGCGACAATATCCGTTGTTAAAAGTGCTATACATTTAAATGAAATTAAAATAAAGTACTTCTTTGTGTGTCTTAGCTTTGAAGGAAATGGCACCTGTGCAACAGCAGGGTTTAAAGGTCTTGTTTATGGGTTCAGCAACTGCAGTGGCAGCTTGTCAGGGCAAAATCTGTGGGATAGCAGGAATAAGGTAATAGGGGCAAATACTGAAAATATTGATTTTTGATTTATTGTTCTACTTGAAATATTCTATTTTGAAAATATAACAATCAAATTTGCACTTTCTGTGACTAATTGTTTTGTCTCTCTGTGACCTGAATCAAATTCAAATGAAATCTTGTGTGTGTGTGTGTGTGTGTGTGTGTGTGTGTGTGTGTGTGTGTGTGTGTGTGTGTGTGTGATGAAATGTGGTATTGCTGTAAATGTGGAATTTCCTGTTTCTATAGTTCTTATTAGCAATCCCCCATCAGTCAATAACGGGGGTGAGACAGTAGGTTTATTAATAGCCATGAAATGCAGTATTGACCCTCACACATAAAGGAGGGGTGTACGCTGTGTGTTAATGGTGTAAAGCTTATAGCTCATTACCAGAGGCTCGGTGGAGAAGTGAGAGGACGGATTTACTGACAGTACCGGCATTCCACAGAGGTGAAACAGTCTGTTTCTGCTCATTACTAATCACTGCTCATTATCCAGGCATTAGGCTTGTTACTGCGACGCTGGCTGTGAATAGGGCTGTTTCTTTTGCTCTGTGCATGATGTATAAATGGAGGATATATCTGACTTTCAATGGGATCTTTATTTTAACCAAATACAAGCAAGCAGACTTGTGTCTACAGTTCTGTTCAATTTCTGGAATAATGACTTACTGTTTTGATTACGTGCTAAATAAAACAAGTGTAAAGCGTCTCAATGGCATAGCGATTATTAACAAGTGTGCAAAGAAGAATGGGGTCTCTGCAAGTCACGAATAGAGATTATATATTGATTATAGCATTTCTTTCCAGAAAGAAGAAAACGGGCTGCCTAATAAATAAGAGTTTAAAGCTTGAAATGAATAAAAATATCTAGAGATAGCTTTCATGATTTTACATTTGGTTTATTTCAAGCTAATAATAGGAAATACCAGCTAATTATGATTATTTTCAAGGTATTTTCACTTGCTACGATAGCATCTGTTGGCACTGTGGGCCTAATTATGCCACTGTTCAGAGGGCTCCATGACAGCTACATAAGCCTTTAATAACGACTGACACAACACTACAGAAATATAATATAATATAACACTCCTTATGCCTTTAGAAATCTATGCTATTAAGACAGTACATGGCTGTTAATATAAAGCTTTATGAATGTATATAGTGGTTTTCTGTCATTTGTCAAGAAGAAAGAACTTATGTAGTTTTCATGCCTCACACCTCCTAAAAATATGCTGTATTGTGACTGGATAGGACTTAAGGTGTGAATGAGTGCTTGAATTTGGGTATGTACAGTATTGTGCCCTGTGATTCACTGACATCGCATCCAAGGGCCTTCACTTTCCTTTTCCTTTTCTGTTACCTGCCTGCTGGAAGTCGAACGGATAAGACATACAACAGCAAAGGGAGTGAAAGACGGACAATAAGCAGCTTCGCTCCTCATTTTAATCAGACAGTACAACAACTCATGACCCAGACAGAAGCGCTTGCAGACAAGTTAGATCATCTGGAAACGTCACAGAAGTTATTAAGTCTGGTGCGGCACAGTAACAAGGTGGTGGTTATTCAATGGATAGACAAGCACATGTCAATTTCTCAGAGGTGTGTTTTTGATGCCCTCTGACAGATACAGTAAGTATCTCATCACCTTGTAACAGGCTGACTCCGTTACAGTGAAACTATTACATAAAAGCTTGAACAAACATGGCTTACCACACAATTCAATGCTAGCCAAAACCAACAGAAAACAATTGATTATATTTATCAATTAGAATAATGAATTTTAATATTATGTTGTTTTATTTTTAATCCTTGCTTTGCACATGCAGCGTTTTCTAATGACTAGTTTTGTAATTGAATGACATGCTCGCCATCTAGTGGTGTGTTCACACTATTACACACATCTATCAGAGCTAATTATTATTTGTTCATTTTGTGCAACACCTTTGCGATTTGGCTTTTTGAACTCTTTGTCTTAGTATCTTTCTTTAGAGTCCTGAGAATTAACTTGTTTCTTTCTTTAGTTGACATTTTTATAATGTATTTTTTAATCTGTCTGTGTACATACAAACAAAATTGTTGGTACCCTTCAGTCAATGAAAGAAAAACCTCACAATGGTCACAGAAAAAACTTTAATCTGACAAAAGTAATAAATAGAAATTCTATTAATGTTAACCAATCAAAGTCAGACATTGCCTTTCAACCACACTTCGACGGAATTATTTAAAAAAATAAAATAAATAAACTCATGGAACAAGCCTGGACAAAAGTGGTGGTACCCCTAACTTAATATTTTGTTGCACAAAAGTTTGAAGGGTGTCTTTTCCAGACGGCATGTTTCAGAAGTTCCTTCCAAAGATGCTCAATAGGATTGCGGTCAGGGCTCATAGAAGGCCACTTTAGAATAGTCCAATGTTTTCCTCTTAGTCATTCTTGGGTATTTTTAGCTGTGTGTTTTGGGTCATTGTCCTGTTGCAAGACCCATGACCTGCGACTGAGACCAAGCTTTCTGACACTGGCCAGCACATTTCTCTCTAGAATCCCTTGATAGTCTTCAGATTTCATTGTACCCTGCACAGATTCAAGACACCCTGTGCCAGATGCAGCAAAGCAGCCACAGAACATAACAGAGCCTCCTCCATGTTTCACAGTAGGGACAGTGTTCTTTTCTTGATATGCTTCATTTTTCTGTCTGTGAACATAGAGCTGATGTACCATGGCAAAAAGTTCCATTTTTGTCTCATCTGTCCATAGGACATTATCCCAGAAGCTTTGTGGCTTGTCAACATGTAGTTTGGCATATACTAGTCTAGCTTTTTTATGATTTGTTTTCAACAGTGGTGTCCTCCTTGGTCGTCTCCCATGTAGTCCACTTTGGCTCAAACAAGGACAGATGGTGCCATCTGACACTGATGTTCCTTGAGCATGAAGTTCACCTTGGATCTCTTTAGAAGTTTTTCTGGGCTCTTTTGTTACCATTCGGATTATCCGTCTCTTTGATTTGTCATCAATTTTCCTCCTGCGACCACGTCCAGGGAGGTCGGCTACATTCCCATGGATCTTAAATTTCTGAATAATATGTGCAACTGTAGTCACAGGAACATCTAGCTACTTGGAGATGGTCTTATAGCCTTTACCTTTATCATGCCTGTCTATAATTTTCTTTCTAATCTCCTGAGACAACTCTTTCCTTCACTTCCTCTGGTCCATGTTGTGTGGTACACACCATGTCACCAGACAACACAGTGACTACCTGGAGCCCTATATATAGGCCCACTGACTGATTACAAGATTGTAGATACCTGTGATGCTAATTAGTGGACACACCTTGAATTAACATGTCCCTTTGGTCACATTATTTTCAGTCTTTTCTAGGGGTACCATCATTTTTGTCTAGGCCTGTTCCATGAGTTTATTTTTTTAAATAATTCCGTTGAAGCATGATTGAAAAGCAATGTCTGACTTTCATTGGTTAACATTCATAGAATTATTATTAGAATATTTATTAAGTTTATTCTGTGACCATTGTGAGTTTTTCTTTCATTGACCAAAGGGTACCAAGAATTTTGTCCATGTGTATATATATATATATATATATATATATATATATATATATATACATGGTTACAAGATATATATATGATTATATATCATATATATCAGATTATATTCTCCTCCACTCCGTCCTCCAGCTCTTCACATATATATGATTACAAGATATATATATATATATATATATATATATATATATATATATATATATATATATATATATATATATATATATATATATATGATTACAAGATATATGTATATATATATAAATGAAAGCATTACCGTTTCATATGTATTCAGCACCCTATCCTAATGCTCTCTCTCTCTCTCTCTCTATCTCTCTATCGCTCTCTCTCTCTTTCTCTCTCTCTTTCTCTCTCTTTCTCTCTCTTTCTCCCCTAGCCATAATGGTCCCAGTTCTGCTTTTGGTAACAGTGTCAACCTCCATTCCACTCACTACAAACACCACAAATGGTAAGTTAAAAAAAGGGAAAAAAAGAAATGATTAACTTATTTATCTTATGCTTCTATGCTTGATTTTAATGAATGAACCACATTGACAGTCAGTGTAGGTCAAACTTTTGTTTAAAGCAAAATGTAAAAGCAAAATGTTCACCAAATTCACCTTGTTTCACAAATACCCTGAGTTGTTTAAGGTGTGTTTCTGAATGGCTGCTATGAAATGCCACGTGTTTTTAATGATACATCTGTACACACCAACATAGACATTTCATATTCCTCAGATTTAAAGTACAACCTCAAAAGCTGTGAACATTTCTGGGTTGATCCCCATTAAGTCCCCATTATATCACACATTTTAAAATCACATAAAATCTCATAACATGCTTTAAAGACAAAAGTCCTGTGATTTTTCCGAGTATCATGTTGAAATACAAGTGTGACGAAGGCCCAAAGAACATTAGCCTGGATAACCAAACATGAGGAAAATTGACTGATAAAAAATAAATGGCAAAATAAATAAATAAAAACAAATACAGAATGGGAAATGATGCGTTAAAAAAGGTTAATTTCATTCCAAATTTAATTATTGTAGATTAAATTTAACTCCGGGGGGCACGGTGGCTTAGTGGTTAGCACGTTCGCCTCACACCTCCAGGGTTGTGGGTTTGATTCCCCGCTCTGCCTTGTGTGTGTGGAGTTTGCATGTTCTCCCCGTACCTCGGGGGTTTCCTCCGGGTACTCCAGTTTCCTCCCCCGGTCAAAAAACATGCATGGTAGGTTGATTGGCATCTCTGGAAAATTGTCCGTAGTGTGTGATTGCGTGAGTGAATGAGAGTGTGTGTGTGTGCCCTGAGATGGGTTGGCACTCTGTCCAGGGTGTATCCTGCCTTGATGCCCGATGACGCCTGAGATAGGCACAGGCTCCCCGTGACCCGAGGTAGTTCGGATAAGCAGTAGAAAATGAGAAATGAGTAAATTTAACCCACAAATGCATATAAGCCTGAAATATGAAGTAGTTCCTTCTTGTGAAAAGCAAAACAATCGTCAATATTTCCTTAATGTCGCTTAGCACACGTTTGCAAAAACTCCAACTGCAAGACAAACTGTGTTACCAGAATAGTTTACGTTGTAATGTTTCACTCAAAATAACACGAGAGCTTGTAGTTTCCTGCAGAAACTAGATAATAAAGTGTGGCCCTGATTAGAAAATAAAGTGTGGCCTTGATTAAGCACCTTTAAGCAAAATCGTGGTGATGTTATACGGTGTGTATTTGCATACTGAAACGTGATCGGCTCTTACCCTTTTTAGACTCAATAACACTTATTCAGTACTAACTCACATTTTAATGAGATTTTCAGTTCCTTATTTCCTTTGACATTTTACTAATTTATGGGATTTTATATAAACTAAATAAATACCTTAAAGACCTGCTGATTTGTATGTAAATAATGTACGTAACTACCACTTCTATCATGCTGTGACGTTAATCTAAGTGTCATCTTCACTTGATGCAGTCATGCTGAGTCTGCTGTGACTTAAAATGAGTTATAATATCAGAGTGGTTGTTGATATCCAGACTGCTTTAAAATACTGTGTGCTGGATTTCATGTCACAACCTGCTGTTAGGTAAATGACTGGGATTTACCAGCGCCGTCAAAACAACACACATAGCAGTTTATTACATCAGGCATAATGAGTTTAGCTGGCATCTGAGTGCAGAATCAGCTCACCCAGAACCTCCATTCCAGCTTGTGCAGCTCAGTGGGGGCTCAGCTTCCTGTTCCTTTGTTTGTAATGCTTTTGACTGCCTCTCCTTCTTCCTTTAGACAACGGAGGGCTCACCAGCCCTCATATCCTGCCCACACTGCTCGTACTCTCACTGCTAGTGCTCATCGTGACTCTGGTAGCCTGCTACTGCCTCAGGTACCACATACACACACACACATACACAAACACACACACCTACACACAAAGACACTTGCACAAACACACGCAATCTCTCTTTCTCTCTCTCTCTCTCTCTCTCTCTCTCTCTCTCTCTCTCTCTCTCTCTCTCTCCCAGACACACACACACACACACACACACACAAACACATCCACATACATACTAAATGTTACCTCATTTCCAGACACTCCACCCACTTCATGAAGGCAGGAACTGAAAGTAACTCATAGGAACACACACACACACACACACACACACACACACACACACTCACATTCAGAGACAAGACTAAGCTTAGAGTTATATGTTAGCTAGGCTGTAAACGTGTTGGCTTAAGTTTAAGGTGCAAAACCCAACCTCTGATGAGAAAAAACAGCCTTAATTTCAAATGGTAAGAAAAACAACAACTCTTTTTTTCTTTTGTGAACAGCTTACATAGCATGTTTTGCCAGTTTACATGTCTTTATACAGTATAATTACAGTACATGTATGAATCATATGACAGCTAACTTTTTATATAGGGTTCTTATTATTATTTTTCTTTTTATATGCCCAGGTTCAAAAACCGCCAAAAAGCCGACATCACTGTAGTCGACAAGAAGATACCAAATGGCATTCTGGAAGAACAAGGTACTGTGAGCTGTCATTTAAACTTCTGTCTCAACCGCACTCAGTTGAAAAGAGACGAATTAGAGTAGCATTTATCACATACACTTCTGTATTAAGTCTGTGGAAGAACGTTAAGTGACATGTGGTTTCTCAGTAACTCACTGTTTATTTGCATTGAGACCGGATGCAAAGCGATGGTGTTCTCTTCAAACCGACGAACAAGAAGCTCTGACTAAGAATGAAATCAACAGTTCATTCAAATCCAGTCTTTTCTCTTGGGGCTTGTTAAATATTTCTGAGTCTTATTTGTTTAGGACAGTGAGGTAGTTTGCAGTAAAACTATAATTAGACATGACATCAAATGCTGTAAGGAGTGAGTGTTTGATTACATGTGTTGGTTTTAATAAGTGGAGATCTGAGAGATTTAAAATTTAAAGAAAATGAGAGAAGTGTTTATTGGTATCACTTAGGTTGTTATTTTTTTTGCCTTTCCTATTAGATTTATTTTTATCTTCATTGATATTAGATCATGAGAGAGTGTGTGTGCCCTTCGATGGGTTGGCACTCCGTCCAGGGTGTATCATGCCTTGATGCCCGATGATGCCTGAGATAGGCACAGGCTCCCCGTGACCCGAGGTAGTTCGGATAAGCGGTAGAAAATGAGTGAGTGAGTGAGTGTTATTAGGTCGTTTTTGCAGCTAAGGTACTATGTCCTACCTGTCTCATGCTTAGTACTGTATATTTTAGCTATGAAACACTGTATATAAAGCATCATAGGATGACGATCAATTTAACAATTTTCTTGACAGATTTCCATCCTTTAAAATTTGTTTATTCACTAGCTACCGTCAAATTATCACATCTACCTACCAGAGGTGGGAGTAAGTCACACATGTGCAAGCCACAAGTAAGTCTCAGGTCATGAATGTCAAGTCAAAGTCAAGTCGAGTCTTTTTTTAATATTTGTCAAGCAAGTCTCAAGTCTCAAATTTGCGACTTAAGTCTGACTCGAGTCCCCCATCTCTGCTACCTACTCTTCGGAGAAATTGAGAAATTAAGAAATTATGAATACACAAATAGATAGCTTGGTGTTATATTGTCTATGTGGGTTTATTTACTTATTTGTTATATTGTCTATGTTGATTTAGTTTTCCATGTCACTTAAAGGGAATGTGGCTAAACAGCAGCATTGAAATTTGTAGTGAAACAATGATACCTGTTTATACACACAGGTATTTACCTTTCTGCTGCAACCAGAGATAAACAATATTGATATGGAAAGAATTGATATAGAGATATACACAACTTCACCGCAGTACAAGGCATTGTGTTATATGCATTACTGCTATAATATAGTGTAATATAGTGTACATCCATGACATGGTAGCGTGTGTTGTAGTGTTATAGCTGGACTGTAGCAGGTGTTACTGCTCGGCTGAGAACCAATCCACTACCCACAAATACACAATCATGTCAGTGCTGTGGTCAAAAAGTGACACTGATGGATGGTAGAGATATGAACATAGTGCGAATGGAAAAAAATAAATGCTATTAATAATTAATAATGTGAGAAGCAGATTACATTAACTATAATATTCCATCACTCAACTAATAAAGCTAGCATAAAATCTACTGAACTAGCAAGTTATACTGCTTCACACCTACAGTATGATGTCATGTATTTGTAATTCACAGTAAATTTATATTGACTTCTTAAAATTTCTGAAGCACTGACCTGATTAGACCTTTAACAGGAGTCACTACTTGGTTTTTGAAACGGAAAACATTATGTGTAACTTGTTTAGATTCTAGTTCTATGTAGAACTATGACGACAAGGATGTTTTGTCGATAATGATTGGCTAAGATTAGTTAAGAAATACTCAGGCTGTATTGTGAATGATAACTCTACAGTTCCTAACAACACTTTTAGAGGCGTTTGTAATATCTCAAAAGAGCATTTGAGATCATTTTGGAATGATTATCAAATGTATTCATTAAAAATAATATTCAGAATTTTTTTGTCTGTAATTTTCCCAAGCTGATCTCCTGAATTTATATGAATAAACATTAACAAGGACACAAGAATTTGCTGTGATCTTAAGTGATTTTTACATTTTCAAAGCACCTACAGTAAGTTGCTGGATTTTGTTGGATATCTGATTTGCTCGATTCTGATGATTTGAGACATTTCTATATTCTTCAGTAAAGACTGACATTTAATGAGGCGATCATTTGTATCCTGTAGATTGTTCTTGTAGATGCTATTTTATCTGAGCTGTATTGGGTACGCATTTCTCATTTTATTTCATTTATCATTGTGCATCATTTCAATCATTTTGTCTTGAATCCTGAACTAGGAAGAGTTAAAGAACACTTGGTGGAAGCTACAACTAATTCCCGTCATGTCGAGCAGGTCATTAACACATAGCTCTAAGCCTGTTCCTAGTATCCGTGTTAACAGTTGTGCCGTGTCACTGTGTTTAGTACTCATATCTTCGTAAACACTTTGTATAATAAGTAGCATTTAACTTAACATCAAATTAAAACAATTACAGCTATGCTATATGGCATTGGTCTTATCTAAGTGTGTAATGCTAACCTTGTTCCTGATTAAGGAATGAAGTACAGTATTTCATTTAAATGACCCATTTCATTGAGTATGACAAATGAATTCCCTTAAGCCCATGTGCAAGTACTAACCGCGTGACTCGCAGTTCTCATGACTCTCGTTCATTCATGATTCGGTACTTTGCGTTTAAATTTAATCTCTCCAAATAATAAAGGAAATCTCTACAAATAATTTGCAAATCGCTGTCTTCACACAAACGTTTTTGCTCCTTCTGCTGTATAATACATGGTTACATCGTTATCTACTCACCACCACAAGTGTGAAAACAATAAACGTGCTACAACTAAGTGAAGCACAGGCTACAGATTTCCTCAGTGTATGAAACCAGCAATAAGGGGTAATAAGTATTATACAGTATATTTGTAGCATAAACAATATTTTTAATTCTTCTGGAAGACAAATTGCATGAATTTAGTCACTTAAATCAGAGATACTATCAGTAGAAAAAGATTCTTGATAAAAAAATGTTTCTTTAAGGTTTTATTGTATAATAAAGGAAATGCTCTGTTGTAGAGTTCAACCTTTAGAATAAACAGAACCTCTGGATTTACATAAAACCTTTAAGGGTTCCTTCAGAGGTATAAATAAAGGATCAAAAAGTGACAAAAAATTGACATTCTCACTTTCACTTCATATTTTTTTTTCACTGGCTCTTTTTGGCTCTTTCACCTCATGCAGGTTTCTGTCGTATTCTTGTGTCTATGTGCTTGTTTTTATTTGGACCGGGATTGTGTTGTGCTCTCTATCTTAACAAGTGTGTAACAAATAATGAGTGTTATGCAGTTACGCCGTGTTTTATGGCTCAAGAAATTCTAAGAATTCCTGCAGGTTCACTTTAATTAAAACGACTTTAGTGCATCCCTGAGTGTAAAATAATTTTAGAGGTTTTTAATTTCTACTCAATTTGCTCTTTGTATTTAGAGTCATGTCGACTTATTGTTCGTAAATCCTAGTCTGCGATGGTGTGGAAATAATCAGATCTTATATATTGCTTAATAATTTATGAAAAGACATAAATTCAAGATATAAATGATGAATTTTACATTTATTTTTTTTTCCCTAATGAGCAAGCCAGAAAAATGGGAAACTTTGAGAGGAACCAAACTCAAAATATAATAAATCCTCATTAGGATGACAACCGGATAGTCTGATTATAGAAAATGAAGATATTTGGAATATAGATGACCTACACTGTTTTATATTAAAGTTATATATCAGGTTGGTGGACTAGTATGGAATAGTAACCATGAAAAAAGAATGGAATATTTTATGTGTACAACATGTACAATAATGTAATGAATAAATAAAATAATTAATGAATGCTGAATTCATTTTACATATTTTTTCAAAAAAAATAAATAAATAATTAAGTAGCCTACATAAAATGCTGTGACGTGCCATTTAAGGCATTAAACGATATGATATTTTATATCATGAGAAGTGGTAGCTCAAGCTGCCACTCCTGGGCCACTGAGAAATGAGATATTTTGGTGTCTGCCAAATGCTGTAAATGTAAATGATATACTCAGGGCCAAGTGGTTAGTGTTGGATTGTGCTGGATTTGATCTTGAGCTCAGACTGTGTGCAGATTTCCAAGTTCTCCCCATGCCCATTTGGGTTTCCTTCATGTTCACCAAGTGTGTGTGAGAGAAATCCTGTGATTGACTGATATCCCATCTAGCGTTTTCCTCTCTAGCACATCTTGTCAGGGTTCAAGTACATTCTGAGCCTGTCACAGAATGCACCTGTGATAGGCTCAGAATGTACTTGAACCCTGACTAGATGTTCTGAACCCTTACTGAACCCTTACTTACTGAATAAACAAATTATGAATAAGAAGACAATTCTGTGACCGACTTTTTTTTTAACTACTAGACTTATAATCTTTTCTCTATATTTTGTTACAGAGGCACAGACGGTGGTTTTGTTGCCAAGATCGCCTTCCACATCGAAAAAGTATCTCCCCATTCCCGTAGAAAACTTAGAGGACGAGTACCGCATCCGATCGGCTGACGATGGGAAACTCTTGCGCGAAGAATACAACGTGAGTTCTTTGTTTCTTTTCTGCTGATTACAGAACATCATGAAGTCTAAATAAAACATTAGGAGAGCTTCAAAGTCGGTTTTTACATTTGATTTTTTTCCTCTTCAGCGACTTTATTTGGTAGCAACAAAGTCAATAGAAACGCTAATGCTGTTTGCAGAGTAGTAGAGAATGAATTAGTAACCAGAAATACTTTGTATTATGAAAATTGTCACCTGATTATAAATGTAGCTTGACACATACAACCAACACATTCAGTAGAAATTTAGAAACATTTGTTTCCCAAAATGTTTAAATGCAATTTTCATGGACGGGAATCATTTGACATTGGTTCATTCAATGGTGATTCACTGAAGAATTACCCAGTTTGCAATTTAAGGCAGATGATTCAAGAGTCATTCCATGGTCATCTAAATTGAATCATTGGCTGGTGATTCAGCCACCGCATACTTTATAAAATGAATACCAAGTCTCATGGAAAGGATGTTTATGTCCTGCAGTCTAAATGGATACTTAAGCTGTCTGCACCAAACAGGAAGTAGCTGTACATGCTACACAAAGTGCATGTAGAATGACCCTCAGGAATGAGTTAGTGAACTAAATACACATGACACAATAAGTCAGAACAATTACTCAAACAATGTTGTTCTATCAAAAATATATTCTGTTATATATGCTTTGATTGACACAGCTAATGATCATTCTAAACAACTAAAAGACAAACATATCCCCAAATGTATAGAGACATGCTTAAAAAAAAAAAAAAAAATCTGTGTTTTGTAATATCCATCTCCAGATTTGAATCCTATCCGCAACTTGTAGTGTGAATTGAAGAAAAATGTCACTTGCACAAACTCAAGAAGATAAATTAGATTAAATATTCTGCATGCTGGACTGGACTATGATCACTTGACCTTGCTAGATATCACACAAAAAGACTCGGTAGCTGTTATTTCCTCCAGAGACAGCATATTAGTTGCAAGAATACTGATCATTTTGAAACCATTGTTGCAGGATGTTTTGTGTTAAGAGACAGAAATCCATAAAAGTATCTAATTCTTCTGTATTTGCAAATAAAAAAAAGTACAGTGTATTAATTCTTGAATATTTTAGGCAAGTGCAAAACATTTTGCCCACCGTAGCATTCACATTTATAAAAAAGTTGAGTTGGAAAACAGATCTTTTTGAGCATTTGCACTTTGTGTCTATTCTGTGCCGTTGTAGTCGTTACCAGGCGGAAACCCACAAGGCACATATGAAGAGGCAAACAAAGATGATAACAAAGAGAAGAACAGATATCCCAATATTCTTCCTTGTGAGTGTTTTCTATCTCTCTCTCTCTC
>NC_083461.1:8255570-8295570 GCF_030014155.1 Tachysurus vachellii
TAGCAGGTGTTAAAATTTATTGTTCAAAACAGCAATTGAGTGAAATCATATTCCCATAACAGCACATCCACAAAGTGTTTTATTTCTTTGATACCATTTAATGTGTCAAAGTTTATTACAGGATGGTGTACGTCTTTTATCCATTTATAGTTACTTTTAATGCCGCAGAATGTCTGTAAATTAAGACAATTCCACTTATCTCTCACTAGAGTTACAAAAAACACACAAAACACCACAGCTTATCATATAGCTGAGAAATCATACAGCACAAAGCCGTCTGTGCCTCAGCTTTGGCCGTCAGAAAATGTTAGTACAGCTTTACCTGACACTAGAGACTCATTCTAAAAACGTTTCAAAAATATTTTAAAGGTTAAAGCCTTACAACACTACTGTCAAAGCTGCTATTATAAAAAGTTAATCAAAGCTTTTTGACCAGTGAGGTTTGAGAATTCATCAACGCAGATTGTAATTCTGTGAACCGTGCTCGGGGCTTTCTCCTGATAGTTGTTATATTATAAAAAATGACAAATTACATGAGAATTTTAATCTAATTAGAAGGGAAAGGAATAGAAGGTCACACTGAGTTCTTAAGAGATAACTGTATGTCATTCTGCTAGTTTATAAGAATTAATTATTGTAGGCTTCATTAAATAAAAAAAAATCTCTTTCTCTCGCTCTCTCTAGCTCTCTCGCTCTCTCTCTCTCTCTTTCTCTCTCTCTCTCGCTCTCTCACACTCTCTCACACTCTTTCTCTCTCTCCTCAGCAAGCTAGTGATGGCTCTAAAACCCCTCGTCTGGTCACACAGCTGCACTTCACCAGCTGGCCAGACTTTGGCGTGCCCTTCTCGCCTATTGGCATGCTCAAGTTCCTCAAGAAAGTCAAGCAGGTGAACCCATCATATGCAGGTCCCATCGTGGTGCACTGCAGGTACGCAACCTAACATGAACAACACATAGAGACATAAGCCTGAAACTTAACATGTGCCCTTCTGTGCAGGTTTAATCCCAGTTCTAATTCACACAGTGGGGTTGAAAAATCATTCTAATAGCTAAAGTATCTCAAAGTAGCAATAAATGTGAAAAAATGAGCAGCGAATCTCAACACCGAGACTATTACTGTAAAAGCAAACCACCAAACTTCCATCTTTTACTCTCTGTTCTTTTTCTATATTGAAGTAGAAAAAGAAATCACATGTCTTTATGCTTCTGGTGTGTAAAGAAAAGGGAAAAAGTATAATACTCAACAATTAAGTTTTTATACTTAATCAGTATAATTGATAATATGACTAATTAATATATAAAAAAAATTAAATATATATATTTTTTATTTTTATTTGATCATATTTTAAAATTAGATCATGCTTAAATCTCAATCTTACTATATAATATAGTATGTATTTTGATCTGGGACAGTGTTTAATTTTATAACACCACGATGTAATATTTAGTTTATCTTAGAGCATATTACTTTACTATTACTATTAATTCTTCTGTAATTACAGTAAAGCTAATAGGAAGAATATAAAGATAGAGGAAGATATGCCAGGAATTATAAAGGGTTAGATTTAGGTATTACAGAAATATTATTATTATTATTATTATTATTATTATTATTATTATTATTATTATTTCCACTGATTTATTTTTATTTTTATAAATATTGCTCAAACAGCCTTATTAACACACTATGAAAGTAGACAGTTGATGTTATACTCTTGGAAAAAGGCCAGTTTTTGCATAACCATTATTCAGAAGACCTTGTGGACCCCCAGTGTCATTTGGAAGGTACCTGTCATGCATGTATAATTTATTTTAGCAGACAATGATGCATTATTCAAGACGATTACCATATAATTTAAATTAGGCGAACTCAGGGCTATTCACAGTGTTGTGTAGTTAGGAAAAAAACTCTGAAATATGTAGGTCAGAGTCGGAGAGTTTGATCAAGCAGCTTCTGATCTAGTTTTGTGTCATGTTCCTTTGTCACAAGAGTGTGTATGACCTTACTCTGACACTATGATCTTTACAGTGTTCTACACAGACAGACCATAGTCCCACTCTCTCTCTCTCTCACACACACACACACACACACACACACACACACACACACACACACACACATGTATTAAGCTGGCGATTAGCAACATTCAACCATTTACTAGATTTCATTTGTTTACTAGAGGCTGAAGTCCAAGTTTCCTCTTTTTATAATGATGGTTTGAATATGTTTTATTTTGTGTAAAGGATTTATAGTTTTTTCATTATGCTGATGATACATTCTCTGGGCTGGGCTGTTTTAGAAAAAAGTAAGAAAACAAACTTTCCTCAAACAGGAACTGCACTAAACCTTTCTTACACTAAATCTAGTCTAAATCAACTGTTATGAAAAACATGTTGAGATATATCATTGCTTAACTAACCTGATTTTCAGGAAGTTATATTTTGAAATACAGGCATTATATTTCTCGTTATATTTATACAACAGACAGTACAATGCCCTGGATTCCCTTATATGCATTTAGTTCATTTTGTTTTATGTTTGTCTTTATTTATGAATCAAATACACATCAACTCGATAGGAATAAAACAACAACAACAACAACATCAATAATAAATACAGTTTGTTAATAAATGTCTGACCTTGGGATTATATCTGATAACCATTTCGAAGATCACAAAAACTAAAATAAAAATCTAATCCGTTGCTTACAATGATTATAAAAATTGTTGTCTGTGAATCTACTCAGTTCTTGCAACATAAGTAAAGGTTCAAAGGTTTATAAAGTCGTTTTGTTGTTTATCTGGGGCGATTTAGCACAAATAAGAATAGTCTATCATCTTAAAGAAGTACACATGCATTCAAAAGATCGAAGCACAACTGAAAACTAAAAAGAAGGAACAGGGGCAACTAATGCACAGACATTCACATTAACAATGAACAAGAATTCCCCGTGAGATGTGGAACATGGTTTCTAAAGGCAACATTATCAAGGGAAGGATAAAGTCAGAACAGGTACACACATTACAGTAGGTAACAAACCAACTACAGGACAGGCGTGGAGGCGAAGCACAAGGAATCAACTAAAAAGAAAATACATGAGCAGCACAGACAGTGAGCTGAGTGGGGAATTCACAACAGGCCTTCAGGAGGAGGAAGTGTGATTTTGTGTATCTTTGTATTATAAAGCCTCATGTAGTTCTCATGTATTCATATGTGTGTGTGTGTGTGTGTGTGTGTGTGTGTGTGTGTGTGTGTGTGTGTGTGTTTTCTGTCAGCGCTGGGGTTGGAAGGACAGGTACCTTCATCGTAATCGACGCAATGATTGACATGATGTATGAGGAACAAAAGACTGATGTATTTGGGTTTGTGTCCAGAATCAGGGACCAGCGATCACAACTTGTACAGACAGACGTGAGTGTACCATCTTTTATGTATGAAATAGCCTGCTAACTATGTACACAATAATATTAATAGTACATTAAACACAAACACTACATCAAAAAAAAGAGGGATTCATTTCAGCCTCAGAGTCTCAGCTTGCCCGTACTGCACTCTTTGCTGCTCGTGACTACCAGAATGTTGCCAATAATGAGGTCATTGTTTATTCACACCTCTGCATGTACACACTTCGTATACACAAATGGAGAGCTCTTGGTCAAGCAGAGTGAAAAAACTCCCAGACATTTTTTTAATGAATTAGAAAAGTATTTAGGGGGGCACGGTGGCTAGCACGTTTGCCCCACACCTCCAGGGTTGGGGGTTCGAATCCCCCGAGGCACGGGGAGAACATGCAAACTCCACACACACAAGGCGGAGGCAGGAATCGAACCCCCAACCCTGGAGGTGTGAGGCAAAAGTGCTAACCACTAAGCCACCGTGCCCATGTTAATTTGTTATAGAAAAATACTAAAAATGGGGTTTTGGAAAATACCCAGTGGTTATTCTATTTATGCATACATGCATCTCAAAGGGATTTTCCCCTCCCAGTTCCTCAAACGTGTGGTGTGTGTATGTGTACGTGTATGTGCAGATGCAGTACTCATTCATCTACCAGGCCCTGCTGGAGTACTTCCTTTACGGGGACACTGAGTTGGATGTGTCCTCTTTAGAGGGACATCTGCACAAACTGCACAACACCAGTGCACCACTCGACCGTCTGGGGCTCGAGGAAGAGTTTAAGGTGAGCACAATGCCTCTGTGGTGGGAGAGGAACTGAAACCATCAGCTGAAACAAGGTGACACAATGAATCGCATTTACAAACGTGGCTTAGAAACTAGTCCGTCAAAGCATTTTGTGAAGTGTCCGTATTTGTCAGTTTCACCTATGAATGTTTCACTTCTCCTGTTTGCAGAAGCTGACCAACATGCGGATTATGAAGGAAAACATGAGAACGGGAAACCTACCAGCAAATATGAAGAAGAACCGAGTGCTCCAGATTATTCCATGTAAGGATTTTTACTGTAAAGTGGTTTTGACAGGTTTGAAAAGCCTTGCAATGTGTGCAAATTACCTGGAGTATGTCGATATTCTGTAGTCAAAGCAACAAGATACTAAGAGGTAAATGGAAATGATGTGGATGTACTGTATAAAAGTGTTTTGATATCTCTATCAGTGAATATATCAACACTGGTTCACTAGGTTACAGACTTAGTGCCATCGATACCATCAATCTAAATAAACTTTATTTATTTATTTATTTATTTATTTGTTTGTTTGTTTGTTTGTTATTAAATATACACATAAAACAAACAGAGAAAAATTAGTGCTAGTATTTCAGGAAGATGTAGGTCTTCACCCGTCGTTTGAAGATAGACAGTGACTCAGATGTTCGGACCTCTAGGGAAACTTTGGTGCCAGAACAAAAAAAGAGTCTTGCTCTAATACCCACCTCTTACTCTGAGAGATGGTGGGACCAGTCGAGCAGTGTTACATGAAGAATGTATAATCAGTTTAAATAAACAGTCAGGAGAGCATTTGCATAACCAAAATGCTTCCGGGTTTTTTTTACTGGTTTCCCAGTTTTTAATACTACACTTTTTGTGCAATCATAAAATATACATACCATGATCTCCAGAATAATTGCTAGCCTTCATCAAAATGATTGTTTACAAATAAAAGTTATACTGAATAATTCATAATTAATGTTTTCTAAGTGATGAAGTAATTTTTAATTTTCTGATTAACTAATTTAAACTAATTTCCTCCTCACACAAAAATGGAACTTTATTTTTTTTTTAATCTAACCGTAATAATACGAAAAATGGTTGTATTCCTACATTTTATCACCATACATTTCTTTCCAACCACAATCTGCTATAAAAAAAAGTTCTTGTTTGTACTGACAAACTGAAAATCACCATGGCACAAACGCTGCATTACTACCTCATGCTTGTTGCTTTAAAAGAGCAATATGTGTCATCGTGTTTACAGGGAAGTGAATCTGAAATCACACTTCCTTTCCTCACCCAAAAAAAGTCCTTCCTGCCACACTAATGTTCATCAGCAGTGAGAATCTCACGCTAAGTCAAATTTAAAAGGCTGTCACAGGGCTCTCAAGTTTTGAAAACTGGCAATAGTGACATCTGAGAGAGAGAGAGAGAGAGAGAGAGAGAGAGAGATTATGACTGGTGTTGTTTATTGTAAGTGTTTGTTGCCTTTTTGGACTCCTTTATCATTTGTAATGTTGCTCCCATTTAAAACAGTTCGGCTCAAGCCCAGACATTTTTAGGGTCATGATTGAGGACAATGTCCCGTCCAGAGACAAGCTGTTTTGTGTTGAGGTTTTGTTCAAACCGACCATCGAAAATACCCTTTCGGCATCAGCATTAGAATGTGGAAGCACTAAAACCAAGACTACTTGTTTTGAGCAGGTGTTGTCAGTGAACCGGGGCCCCCTGGCACCATCTCAGGGCCCCCAGTTTGAGAACCACTGGCCTAGACTACTTGTTCTGAGCAGGTGTTGTGAGTGAACAGGCTGTAAAACTGTTGGCTAAGTTACAGACACTCATGAAAAACTGATGGGCACTGTGGCATATTAAATATATGATAAATAGTCAAAAAGTTTTTCTGCGTGAGAAATACAATGTGTGGCGGGAGAGCGTGACAAAAGACCGAAATGAGTGACTGTCACGCTCAACGTGTGACACTTGACACAGTCAAATGACACAGTCTACTATTAATTAATGGCACAATCATGTGTATCATATGTAGCAATGCTTTTCTAGTTATTAGCAACACTGTTCCTGTTGAAGTTATTTGCAACACTTTCTTTTCTGTTTATTAGCAACACTCTTCTAGTTATTAGCAACACTGTTCATGTTCTAGTTATTAGCAACACTGTTCTAGTTATTAGCAACACTGTTCATGTTCTAGTTATTAGCAACACTGTTCTAGTTATTAGCAACACTGTTCTAGTTATTAGCAACACTGTTTCTGTTCTAATTATTAGCAACACTCTTCTAGTTATTAGCAACACTGTTTCTGTTCTAGTTGTTAGCAACACTCTTCTAGTTATTAGCAACACTCTTTTATTTATTAGCTACACTGTTCTAGCTATTTAGTAGCTAGAACAGTGTTCTAATAGCTAAAACTTGAACTGTGCTGAAGCTAGAACAGTGTTTCTAATAAAGTAGAACAGTGTTGTTAATAGCTAGAACTGGAACAGTGTTCCTAAAAGGTAAAACAGTGTTGTTAATAGTTGAATAGATTTGCTAAAAGCACTGATTCACACTTTATATATTATTTGTGTTCTTTTTTGCAGATGATTTTAACAGAGTGATCCTATCCATGAGGAGAGGGCAGGAATTCACTGACTACATTAATGCATCTTTTATTGATGTGAGTTTTTTTTTTTTTTTTTTTGATGCAAAACATATGGTTACCTTTTAGTCTGTTTACTGTTGATGATTAGGAGTTTAATCAATAAGTCAATAAATAAATGATTCAGTGAATAAATGAATGAATTAATTAAATGAAATCATCTCTTAAAAATTGTCTTTAACTATGAAAGCCTGATTGTGACCTGTATGTAAAATATTATGTTGCTTTATCTTGCAAATGTAAGTAAATAAATAGAAAAAAGAAAGTAAAAGGAACAATTGCATAATATTAACTCTGAACTATAAGGTAAAAATTTCTACAATGGTAAGATACATTTTTGATACTAGGCAGAAACATACTTTCATACTGATTTTGTCTGTGTGTGTGTGTGTGTGTGTGTGTGTGTGTATGTGTATGTGTGTGTCTGTTGCATGGTTTTGTTTGGATGTAACAGGGCTACAGGCAAAAAGACTACTTCATTGCGACACAAGGTCCTTTACCCCACACGGTTGAAGATTTCTGGAGGATGGTTTGGGAATGGAAATGCCATTCTATAGTCATGCTTACAGAACTCCAAGAAAGAGAACAGGTATACACACAAACACACACAAACACACACACATATGCACTTTCTACCCAGAGGCTCTATCTCTGACATAAGCTAATTAATGCTATGCAAAACATAAACCTATTCTTACTTTAACCTGAGTACCAAATTAAAATTCTTTGCTAATTTCAGTTTCTTTAAAAAAAAAAATGGAGTTCTACTTTTCCTTTTTGGGATCATGCAGATTCCAACAAGGTCAAATATTTTTTAATAAACATATTTTCTTTCTACAACTGTGTGTGTGTGTGTGTGTTTTGCAGGATAAGTGTTGTCAGTACTGGCCCACAGAAGACTCTGTGAAATATGGAGACTACACAGTGGAAATCAAAGCTGATACTCAGTGTGATGACACTTTTAGTCTCAGAGACCTGGTACTCACACATGACCCGGTGAGTGTGTGTGTGTGTGTGTATGTGTGTGTTTGTTTAAATGTTTTTACAGTTAATTCATTGCAAATGCATGAATTATAAATACACACTAAGCACTTTAGTAAGAACACCTGTACACCTACACCCACGATCCAGCAGATTCGAGTAATGCTCACGGCAAACACCAGGATGGGGAAAAAATGTGATCTTAGTGATTTTGACCGTGGTATGATTGCTGGTGTCAGATGGGCTAATATGATTATTTCCAGAACTACCGATCTCCTGGGATTTTCACACACAACAATCTCTAGAATTTACTTAGATTAGTCCAGTAAAGCACACAGTGAGTAGCAGTTATTTGGACTGAAACACCTTGTCGATGAGAGGGATCAACAGAGAATGGCTGATAGAAAGGTTACAGTAAAAACAGAATGCACAACATGTCTAACCTCGAGGTGGATGGACTACAACAGCAGAAGATCAAATGAGGTTCCTCTTCTCTCAGCCAGGAACAGAAATCTGAGGAAAACCTCCAAAGACTGGAAAGGCATAGCCTGGTCTGATGAATCTTGATTTCTGCTAGGGCTCATAGTTGGTAGGTCCAGAATTTGGTGCCAGCAGCATGAGTCTATGGACCCAGTCTGACTCATGTTAACAGTCCAGGATGGCGGAGTTGGTTTAATGGTGAAGGGGATGTTTTCTTGGCACATTTTGGGCAAATCAGTCATCACTTGAATGCCACAGCCTATTTTACTATTGCTGTATCATCTGTATCTCTTCATGGCCACCAATTACCATCTTCTAATGATAATTGAAGATGCATGCTGATGAACCATGTCACAAAAGGTTTCATGAACATGACAATGAGTTCAGATGCTCTTCATTAGCCTTGTTCTAGTAGAACACAGCATGAAAATGCCCTTACAAATCTGCTGGAGGTGAATGATATATATCATATCATCATGGACCAGAATCTAAAAGGAATATTTCTTACATCTTGTGGAATCCATGCCATGAACAAGTTGTTTTAAGAGCAAAGTGAGGCCCTACCCAGTATTCGTATAATATTCCTAATAAAGTTCTCAGGGAGTGTATAGCTCAATGTGAAATAGCCAATAACCTAATACAGATATTATGTATACAGATGTTTAAGTTTAGTTCAGCTCTAATGTGAGTTGTTTTGTGTGGAGCAGGAGAAGGAGACACGATTGGTCCGTCACTTCCACTTTCACGGCTGGCCGGAGATTGGAATTCCAGCAGAGGGGAAGGGAATGATCGACATCATTGCTGCGGTGCAGAAACAGCAACAGCAATCAGGCAACCACCCCATCGTCGTACATTGCAGGTAACTCACACACAAACACACACATACAGACTGCACACTTCCTTCAGTGACCGGTTTATCTAGTACAGTTGTCTACCAGCAAATTTTATAAATTCTATACAAATTTTAATACTTGTCTACCAGCAAATTTTTATTTTCCTAAAAGAAGTTCGGTTTGGTGACTGTCTACTGACACACATTCATGAAACTAGAATGATGTGCGTGTTTGTAATATGGCAAATCCTCTTGGAAATATCCAGTAAATAAGGCCATATCTAGAATCGATAAATAAAGGTAACCACGCTTGCCAAATACAAATACATTATCCCTGTTCAGGCATGTACTGTATGTAGTGGATGCCTAACATGAACTTCTGGGCATCTTATACTTTTTCTTCTACTTTCGCCTTTCCCCTTTAGGGGTCACCACAGCGAATCATCTGTTTCCACCTAACTCTATCCTCAGCATCCTCTATTCTCGCACCAATTACCTTTATGTCCTCATTTAACACATCCATATATCTCCTCTTTGGCCTTCCTCTTGACTACTTACCTGGCAGCACCAGCTCCAACATACCATCTCCCTCCTCTGTTCATGTCCAAACCATCTCAATCTAGCCTCTCTGACCTGGTCCCCAAAACAGCCAACCTGAGCTGTCCCTCTGGTGCTGGTTCCTAATCCTGTTCATCCTTGTAAAGAGAACCTCAACATCATCATCTCTGCAACCTCCATCTCTGCCTCCATCTTTTCCTCACTGCTACAGTCTGTATCCCGTACAACATAGCTGGTCTCACTACTGTCTTGTAAACGTTTTCCTGGGCATCTTATACAAATTATTAAAATGATCTGCATACTAATCATGTTACTAGTCATGAACTCTTCAGTAGTTCAAATAATTCTTCAGTAAAGCTCTTCTCTCACATGTGTAATCCAGATCCAGAATAGGTGAAATTAATTTTATTGTCATTTCTTCATATAACTTGGTTATGTCCAAACAAAATGTTGTTTCTTCAGGACCGTGGTGCAACACATAACAATACAGGTGCATGTAACAATATTATGATGTAGACACGAGCAGATGAATAAAAAATGGCTTTAAGCAATGCATGCAAAATATAGGCTTAGATATAAACATGTGGTGTGTATTATAAATAACTTCATAACTTAATTGGTTAAGTAATTGGTAACTGGTTCCAGATGGGGGGGGCACGGTGGCTTAGTGGTTAGCATGTTCGCCTCACACCTCCAGGGTTGGGGGTTCGATTCCCGCCTCCGCCTTGTGTGTGTGGAGTTTGCATGTTCTCCCCGTGCCTCGGGGGTTTCCTCCGGGTACTCCGGTTTCCTCCCCCGGTCCAAAGACATGCATGGTAGGTTGATTGGCATCTCTGGAAAAATTGTCCGTAGTGTGTGAGTGCGTGAGTGAATGAGAGAGTGTGTGTGTCCTGCGATGGGTTGGCACGCCATCCAGGGTGTATCCTGCCTTGATGCCCGATGACGCCTGAGATAGGCACAGGCTCCCCGTGACCCGAGAATAGTACGGATAGTAGAGTTTCTAAGTTGGATGTACAGTATTTATATCTCTGTATGCGTAAATTGTTCATTCATATTTGTTTTCGTGTGTGTAGTGCTGGAGCGGGTCGGACCGGTACGTTTATTGCCCTCAGTAATATTCTGGAGCGTGTGAAAGCAGAGGGCCTGCTGGATGTCTTTCAGACTGTGAAGAGTTTGCGAATGCAGCGGCCACACATGGTGCAGACTGTGGTATGTACTTAACCAGATATTAATGTAATGTTCCTGTAAATTCTAGTACTAAGTCTAACTACTAAGTACAATGTCTAACTATTTTAATGCAATCATTTCAATAATTCACAAACCATCTCAGAGCTAAACTTTGTGAAAACCTTGGTGTAGACCAGAAGCCTACTAGATTAAATTAAACTCAGAAGCTGAGCTGATATTTTGAAGCTGTGTATCAGAACAGTAATACATTGTTTTTTTATTATTTAGCTTTATTGACTGCCACATCAGACCGTCATTGTTGATATTGTTCATGAAACATGACATTGTCCATAGCAACAGGGTCAACCTCACCCATCTCTTTAGTAAAGATCCTCCTCAGCAGTTTAATGAATAGGTTTTAAGAAAATTTTTTTTACCTAGAAGCCATTTACTTAGGAGAACTGATTGTAGCACGATATGTTTTTTTTACTGAATTCGGCTCCAAAATGGTCTGTAGGTCTGAACTAGGTCTGGAGTTCTGCTCTGAGATTCGCTATAAAATGTTCTTTATTATTCTCTCTTTCTTTGCAGGAACAGTATGACTTCTGCTACAGAGTGGTACAGGACTTTGTCGACATTTTCTCAGACTATGCCAATTTTAAATGATCAAATTTGCCTTAAGTTTCTGTTCAGTGTTTTTTTATACCAGTTGGTCAGGAATTTACACCCAGAACTGGATAAAATCTGCTTCTATTTTGCTATGCACTTGTCCTCTAAAGATCATATCTATCTGTAATACAATGTCATATACTAAAAGCTACAAAGGTTAGTAACTGTAAGTGTATGTAAGTTGTGTGTCTTTCACGCCTCGTCGTGTCGTTTCATTCCATCATAGTGTTTTAAGCACATTTTTGATTTTGCTTTATTCCGGGTCTTAATGACCTAACAGTTTAAATTTTTTAACCTGTGTAAAATTTGTAAAGCTATAGGTATTGTAAATGTATTTATGTATTATTGCTTACAGTCCATTCTCACATATTTTAAAATGTTTTGTTGATGTTTGAACTTTTATTTATTTCGATGTGATGTCGTACATATTAAGACGACCGGCATCACCAGTAGTGTCCTTTTTTACTTTTCTTTTTCTTTAACTTTAAAATCTAACAATCGCAGCCATGTTTAAGTTTTAAAACTCAGTGAATCTATCTTGTGGAAAAAAAAAGACATTTTGTATCAGAATTTGTATAAGAGTGATTTCACACTCGGTGAGATAGGAATCGGCCCATTTTTCATTTTTCAGCTGATGGTTTTGTAAACATTAACGCCGACGGCATGGGCTTTCAAAGCACACTGATTACAGATCATTGCACAATGCCAAGGACATATAAATAGAATGGGTTATTAAAGAACGATATATATATATGATTTCCTCTGTGTGACTTTTTTCTTCTGAGGCTATTACAATAGTAGTCATAGCACATGAGGGTTTTAGAGAACTTACTTTTTTAAGATATTAGGAAAAGAGGAATTACTGCCTAACTCTTAAAGATACACATTCCCTTTTTAAATGAGAATAAACCTAGATTAAAAATGCCAAATTAACTGTTCTACAGATGTACAAATAAACTCCCAGATATTACAGGATTTCAGTTACCACAACTCTTTAAAATTCTCAAATCTTATCGGTCAGAAGGTGGCGATTAATTTTCTATAGCAGCAGGTCTGTCGGTTTTGTAGGTTTCTACCGATGTCCTCGTAATTAGTAATCTTTTCTACAATACCAACATATTCACACATTTCAAGGTAACTAATAAATAATAAAGCAGTTATTACATGATGTTTAACATGCTGATAGGGTGAATTTTTCTGTTACACACTTTCTGATTTCTCAGTAACATAACATTTTTTTTAGAAACTGTTGATGAAGCCTGTTTATAATGTTACTACTAACTACTAATGCTATAATATTAGTAGGCACAGAAACTAGCTAGTTTCATAGCTGTTCCTTAATATTAAATTTAAATATAAATGGATAAGAAATAGGATGTTGCATCACACTATACTGTCATTCATTGTTTTTCCAAAAAAAAAAAAAAAAACACGACACATTATGTTTTTTTCCTTACACTCGGTGTAAAATGAAGAATCAGAAATGTCAGAAATGTGAGAAGAGTAAATAACTCACGTTGCAAATTATGGGGCTTTTTTTAATGAACAAAGTGTGTTTGGCTTCACCTGGATGAGGCAATTTCTTCTATAACAACTTTAATCTATTAAATCTTTTTTTTCTATATGTATTTTCAGAATCTCCTTCTTTTTCCTAACGTTTTGTGACTGACATTAAAATTTATAAACTAAATTCAGATCCTTAATACCTTGTATTATTCAAAATAAATATGAAGTTTGAAAAACAGTATAAACATTGATTAGGAAACTGTGTTGATTGTGTAGATTAAAAAAGAACCAATTTTTACTCTGAACCTGCTGAGAAATGGACAAAGCACAAATACTCTTAAGTTCATTGTTTAAATAAAGCACAGTCAAGATAATTTTTTAATATCAATCCAAAAGATATTAATCACTGTGGAATATGTGTTTAGATTAGACTTCATATAGCTGGCAGGCATAGCAATAATTGTCTATTTTCTATTTTTGATTTTTTTTTAAATTGATTGATTGAGTGACTTTGACAGAGATCTATCATGATAAGTTGCTTTTAAAATAAAAGCAAGACCATGTGAGTGTCTGTATAGAAGTTTTAGTTAGTTGCTTGAAAAGTATAAAAGTATCTAATGTTCTTATTGTCAGTGACACGTAAAGTCATACTCAAAGAAATCAGCTAAGCTAGTTAGCAAACTTTTTCTGAAGTGAAAAAAAGAAAGAAATAAACATAATTTTAACTTCCTTCTTGCAACAACGCGACATCACCACTAGGTGTCAGCATTGAGTTGAGATAATCTTTAGACCTTTCTACAGTTTTTGCACTCTATTTCACTTTATTTGATTTCATCCAGTTCAAATCTTATTCAAAATATTTTTAAATAATGTAAATATGACCAATATTAATAATAATAATAACAACAATAATAGTAATAATAATAATAATAACAACAACAACAACAACAACAACAACAATAATAATAATAATAATAATAATAATAATAATAATAATAATAACAATAATAATAATAACAAATGAAGCATATATTTATTTATTTTTTTTTTTTATTTTTTTATTAAAGTATCAGCATTTTCACAAAAAATAAACTCTAACTTTATGAAAACAGATGCAACCATAAAAGCATGAAGCAATACAAGTCTTACTTTCCGCTACATGTAATCAAGACAAATGATTTTAGGGATTTCTAATTTCATTCAGAAGTATTAAACGTTGCAGGAGGTTACGATAAAAACATGGATTCATTCCCACACATATCCGAATGGAATTGTGCATTTGAGACACAGCTCTGCCAGCACCATTTACAAACAGGGGCAACAATCAAATCAGGTCATGAGCAAGTGTAGTCATGAACTAATATAACTGCTGCTTCTGATAAGTTCTCTCTGTAACAAAGCACTGTGGGGTTTACACAAACTTTGTGCATACCGGTTTTTACTTTCAGGGACTGGAGAGAAAGAACTGAATCCAAACAAAGAGCAGAGAACTAAGAGCCTTTCCTGAAAACCCAGGTGCAGAACCTTAAGCACATAATAATCAGCAACATGGTGGAGTGATGTTACCACTTCAAGATCACTTCACACAAGACTTCACTAAATACACCAGGCTTCATCCTATCAACAATAATATGTTTACAATTAAACATCACTCTGTAATACACATCATAGTCCTACACATCACTTCTATCCTTAGATTATTTAGCATGCATATGGTACAAGTCCATGTGAATGAAC
The DNA here is from genome assembly GCF_030014155.1 of Tachysurus vachellii. Taxonomy (NCBI): domain Eukaryota; kingdom Metazoa; phylum Chordata; class Actinopteri; order Siluriformes; family Bagridae; genus Tachysurus; species Tachysurus vachellii. The sequence goes on from NC_083461.1 coordinate 8,270,322, forward strand.
TGTTCCTGTAAAAGTCATTAAACTATTAAAACAAACTTATTAATAGCTACGATTTGATTCAGTCTGCATTTATCAATGGACACCGCTGCAACTCAGCTTAACAGGAATATAAAAATTCTAAATAAAGATTTATAAAAGTTTGAAATTTTTATTGACATTTGTCTCTAATGATCAAGTCAGTGGTGAGGGTGTTAAAAAAAAAAAACTCCCTGAGATTATATTTCGAAGCATCAGACTCATAATGAGTACCTATAAATAAGCTGTTGCATTAAAACCATAGGAACTTGTTAGAATTTAACCCTGTGATTTGAGTTATATATAGCTAGATCTCCTGTCTGAGCTGCTACGACAGAAAATTAGTACATAAACATCAAAGAAACAAATAATAGAACAAATATTAGAAGTTGATTAAATGTTGTTTTATCGCCGTATGTTTCTTGTGCATGCAGTTGAAATCACATGACCCAGATACAGATAACTGCACCGTTTGTAGCACATACTGTACTGTATGTCATTACTTACAATCATGTTTTGAGGGGGCATAATTTAGGGGGCACTTTTGCTCAAGTGGTTAATGCTCTGGGTTGTTGATCAGGGTTCAAGCCCCAGCACTGCCAAACTGCCACTGTTGGGCCCTCGAGCAAGGCCCTGAACTCTCTCTGCTAAAGGGGTGCCGTATCGTAGCTCACGCTGCACTCTGACTCCAACCTTCAAAGTTGGGATATGAGAAGAAACAATTTAACTGTGCTGTTATATATATATGTGACAATAATACAAGGCTTCTTCTGAAAGCATAATCTTGTCTGTTTCTCGCTGTGTTTGTGTGTGTTTGTGTGAGAGAGAAAGGCTTCTCCGAACTCACCTCATCCAGTCTATTAAGTCGCTGCTATAATTTGGTGTTCAGTAGGAGGTTTTGCTTGTAGGTCGTGTGCCGGCTGAATGTGTCCCCTGCTGCCAGACCCTGCTTCATTAAAGCATGCCTGTAATTGCTGCACTCCAACACAAAACGCCTTGTGTCTGTACATTTGCAAATTTAATTTAACCTTATCCTCTCCTTCCCAGACCCCTTGTGTATCTCCATTTTGTTTACCACAAATTAAACTTGCCCTGATTGTTTACTGGCCGTGGAGTCCCACCACATTTTCTATAACGCTCATTTCTTTATTTTAATAATCACAGAGCTGGGAATCACGTATATGCGGTGCTCATCTGCATGAAAATTGTACAATTAACTTTTGATTAAGCAGCTTGTTCTGCCCCCCTCTCCCCTTTGCTGTTTCCTCTCATGTGCAGCAGTGTAATGGCTAGTCTGAATTTTAATAAATACCTTTAAATTAGGAGCAGCCTTTCCTTTGAGTGGCGACAATGTGAGTATGTTGAATAAGCTGAGGGAAAGAACAATAGCACAAGCTGCCGGTTTGGGGTGTCATCTTTAAATATGCAGAGATGAAAGCCTTGTGATTTGCCCATCAAAACAAATAAGAAAGGAAGCCACTAATTCTGATGGCAAAGTGTCAAGTGCTTTTGCATTGTGGCACCTCCCCCATCACTGACACACACACACACTCAGATGCACACACACACACACACACGTACACATTTCACCCTCCTTCTGCATTGTTAATAATACAGGGCATCGCTGATGAGCATAAGTGTGTGTGTATGTCTGTGTTTGTGTGTGTTTGTTTGTATTAAGGGACGTGGGATTCCAGCCTCACTGATTTTCCTGCATCACGCCGTACACATTTATCTCTAAGTCTGACTACAATTAGAAGGAACAAAAGCGCATATAGAATGACTTTCTCCTCATCCCTGGGCTCCCTCTAGCACCAGCTGAGTGAGATAAAGGTGTTGGGAGCAAGGGGAAACTCTCCCCAGACCTTGAGCGAGGGAGGCTGCAGCCTTTGATTACACTCAAACCCTTTATACAAGTGTCTGTAACAAGCCACACACATAGAAAGGTCGCACTTTTATTTGACCCAGTGAATAGTATCTTCACACTTTTTCCATGAAAAGATAAACTCCTTTGTGGTGTCTGAGAACGGAGGAGGGATTTTACAGATTTTATTTAAAAACTGAAGATTTTTTTTCTCTGTATATATTTAGGTACAGTGAGATTAATTTTGTTATCCATGTCATAGCATCCATCTAATAGATCTGTATAGCCGTCCATTTCATCTATCTATCTATCTATCTATCTATCTATCTATCTATCTATCTATCTATCTATCTATCTATCTATCTATCTATCTATCTATTTATCTGCCTTTTCATCCATCTATCCATCTATCTATCTATCTATCTATCTATCTATCTATCTATCTATCTATCTATCTATCTATCTATCTATCTATCTATCAATTTTCCATCCATCCATCCATCCATCCATTCATCCATCCATCCATCCATTTATCTGTCCATCCATTCATGCACTGACCTATGCATCCATACATCCACCAATCCATTCATGCATCTATCCATCTTCATAACCATCTGTATATCTATCCATCAATTTATATACCCATCCATCCATTCATGCATATATCCATCAATATGTCCATCTATCCATCTTTCTAACTAAAGTGAAGGTAAAATCAGTGTAGAGTTGAAATGAATCGCTGACTAACTGATACAGAGCATCTGGAGCTCTTTGTTTCATATATGACAGCTTCAGACACTTCAGACTTTGAGCTGTGTCTCTGCTAAAAGCTGCGCAGATGTGGTTTTGGTGTGGCTTTCTGCAATGTTTCCATTGAGTGAAAAGAGGAAGAAGAAGAAGAAGAAGAAGAAGAAGAAGAAGAAGAAGAAGAAGAAGAAGAAGATGAAGAAGAAGGGGAAAATGTTACAATAAAAGAAGTACGAATTGTCAGCTCTGAAGATGCAGCTTGTTCCACAGGGGAAAAGCAGAGAACGCAATTGGCATGAGATCTTTCAGAGAGAGAGAGAGAGAGAGAGAGAGAGAGAGAGAGAGAGAGAGAGAGAGAGAGGACGAAGGCTGCAAGAAAGATGAAACGGGTAGAGTGCTTTTTTCCCCCCTTCACTGATGGCTGGCAACAAGGCCTGAATGGTGGTAAAAGCGGAATATGTGATAGGTCATGTGTTGTATAATGAAAGAAGCTGAGACAGGAGACAAGTTGGAAGGCAAGGTGATTCTGATCCTCGGGGGGCTGAGCTCCAGGATTCACAGAGATGAAGAGAGAGAAAGAGAGAGGGGAAAAACTAAGACACTGAGTTGATCTATAGTTTATAAACTGACCAAAATAATTAGCATTCAAATGAGATTTGAGGACTCAACTTGACAGAGGAGGAGACGGGAGGCTGGCATTCGACAGAGAGCTTCGTATTCCCATGACTGTCCTGTCCACACACACACACACACACACACACACACACACACACACACACACACACACAGACACACACACAATTCCAATCATCAAGTTTTTTTGTCTTCTTATTTGTCTTTCTTGTTCCTTATACTTTATTTAAGAAAATAATCATGTTTTGCTTGCAACATCACTCTGAAGTACACTTTCTTTCTTTTTTTCTTTCTTTCTTTCTTTCTTTCTTTCTTTCTTTCTTTCTTTCTTTCTTTCATACAATACAATACAATATCATTTTCATAGATCTTAGTTTTAAAGGTTAAAAACAGCATAAGGATGTCAAAGCTCTGAAATCGCAAGAAAATCCATTTAATTTGATTTGTTATATTTGAATAAACAAACAAACAAACAAACAAACAAACAAATAAATAAAAGGCCACCAGGTTGTTTTCTTAGTCAATCCTGACACTGTACAGAATCCTGCTACGGAGGAAAAAAAAAAAGACTGAGAAAGAGAGAGACTCTTGGGCTGCTGTCCAGGCCCTGCTAAGAGGGCATTGTTCAAACACAAGAGCTGAGGTCCTTGGAGGGAGATATGGCGGATTTAGCGCAGGGACTGGCGGTGCAGCTGGAGAGGGGAGAAGAGGATTGAGGGGAAGAGCAGATTAGCGATGTCGGCCCTAGAAGACTCCACATCAGGGCCCCTCCTCAACTTTATCTCCTTACGCATGACAGCAGCAACAAAGAGAACAGTGCTAATACTCAGGGCCATGAAGCAGAACCTGTAGAACCCACAGCCCTGCTCTCTCTCTCTCTCTCTCTCTCTCTCTCTCTCTCTCTGTCACACATCTCAGCAGACAGCTCCTCTGGGAACCACCAGGGCAGAGGATGTGGAGGGAAAGAGGAACTTTGATGTAAGCTTGTAATCGTAGAGCTGCAGCCTTGATTGCGGCCTGACAAACAGCAAACAAAAGCTTGTCAGTCAAAAGTGCGTAAACAAACAAAATATAAAAACAGGGGCCAACGCCAGCAAACAACACTTCAAAAGCGAACACTGGAAAAGTCATGTCTGTGACAACAAGAAGGAAATAATTGTCTCTTTGTTCTGTAGATTTTCTGCTCCTGCTGAATTGAAATCAAACAGCGAATAAATAGCAGCTGAGAGACACCTTTAAATAAGTGCAACTGTACACAAAGCACACAAAGACAGTCACAACACAACACTGCAAGTTTCTCTACAACATTACGACTATCGGTTTTATTTTCTTTTGAAAGCTGAAAGGAAAGCCAAGTCCAATGTGTGTCTAATAATTTATTAACTATACTACTTATGAATTGAAAATGAATATTTGATGTTTAAAGATTAAATATGTAATAATCATCTCATCACGGTTTATTTGTGATGTTTATTTTATTAATTTTCTTTTTTTATTGAATCATGAATGTAACAGTGTTTTTATTTTCAAGACAGAAAACAAGATTGAACATTTTGATCTCATTAACGAAAATCATTTGGGGGAAATATTTGGAATTGATTAAAAAAAATTAAGCAGTAACGAAGAGAACAAACCTTCATAACAATTTGTTACAAATTTGTAAATATAAGAGCATTTTAGTGAGGTGACAAAAAAGAATTTCAAATAAAGTTTATATCTGTATGTCTGTGTATCACACCTCTCATGGTTTTCCACTTTTTTTATTGCCTGAGCTCTCCAAGAAAACCCAGAACGCAAATACACTCGATGTAAATAATTTTTGATAGACTGAAGTTTTAACGTTCATTAGTCTCTGTGTCACACATACAGTTAAGTAGGTACAGTAAAGTAATAAAACACAACAGGGGAAAAATAATCAATAGCAGTCTAAGTGATCAGTTCCATTTCTCTTATAACTCAGACATTTTTTCAACAAATAAATATTTATTTAAATAAACCAAAAGTACATCATATTTATTTAGCAGTTTCTATCACAATTATCAGACTTTTTTACTTTTTATCATTCACTAAACAAAATCCTTCCTGTTGTTATTATATCAGATACAAAACTGTTTGTCTCTTTTTCTCTCTATTTCTCCTTTGGAGAAAACCATCAAAAAAAACAAAAACAACAAAACAACAACAACTACAACAAAAAATGCAGATTAATATCTTACCAAGAAACTGGAAATCCATCATCCAGACGCTTCAAACTTATTGTCTGGTATAAAGTGCTGACACTGGAGACTCCTTCCACAAGATGTCTTCTTAATACAAATCTATTTAGCTTCACAATATCAACAATTTCTATTAAAATCTGTTAATTACACTTAATATCTCGGTTCCAGGTTCTAAACTGAATGAACACCTCCTGTGTCTAGTACAGAACCACACTATGTTCTAATGCAGGATAAGTTATATTAAGTTTCTTGGTGGACTTTTCAAATGCACTGCTCCAGCTTTCTGAATTTTGATATAGGGTGAAATTAGATGCTGCTTTGGCTGCGAAGTGATTGAGGGAAAAGAAGAATGTCTGGTCTGCTCTCAAACCCGTCGCCTTTCATCCTTAATTAAAGCTGGACGTTTGAAGTGGCGCAGTCACTCCAAACTGACTCATATCTGACAAGACAGAGCTCTGACAGTTAACAGAGCAGAGAAGTTTTACTCCCAGAGCCCCATGAATTAAAAATGAGTCTCTATAATGACTCATTATTGGCATAAAGCAACTTTTAATTAACTAATAGTCCAATAATGTGGGCGCAGTCATGCTGAATTTTGAGTTCATGGAGCTGGAAATTAGAAGCTAGCAGCAAAATTTGGATCAAAGAGCGATTTGAAACTTTTTCACATTATTTTCAGGAGAAAATTCAATCATTAAGCACCTAATATTACAGTAAACAGGAAAAACAGATGAGAGCTAAGCATCAGTTGTACCCACTGTTTTTTTTTTTTTTATTAGAATAGATCGAATCTCAGTAGACGTCCTGCAATATCTCAGCATCAAGCTCGTAGCTGAAAATCAGGCCGTCATTCAGAAGGAGAAAGGATGGAGTGAAAGTGAATAAGAGGAAGTCTCGAGGGATGTGGGCCACGCAGAGAGAACCTGCAGGTGATGAAGATATATACATAGGTCTACATCTCAACTGCTGTGTCATTTGCATCATGCATCAGGCTAAACCTATCAGTGGCTTGGATGAGACAGACCATCAGTGAGAAATTGCATTAGCTGGCTGTGAGTGATGGCAAAAGCAGTGTGCTAGCTGGGTCCATGTCAAGCCCTTTAATGGCTTGCTGTTTCGACCTTCTTAAGTAGCCAAATCTTTATTGAGTGTTGGGCCGCTGGGACGCTTTAGCCTTTGAGAAGGTTGCTCTAGTTACTATTGCTTTAGTGGATAAAACCCGCAAGGACGTTCTTTTAACTTGTTTGGACTCAGACTGTTGTGTTTTATTTGATTTAAAGGCACCAGGGGGTAAAGGCTAATTTAAACAGGTCTGCTGTGGCTTTCATTTTAGACTTTTTAACTTGAAAAAGGCAGGCAGGTGATCTTTAGACTCTCTCTTTTCTGCTCCATGCAGACAGGTTAGATTTTATCCGAACAGCTTTTACTCTGCCCTACATTAGACTATAGACACCTGTCTGTCCTCCTGAGAGTTTTCTAGCATCAATCCTTTGAAAAAGCAGTACTTAAAAATAGTAGCTTAGCAAGTGTAAATAACTAGACTTGAGCCAACACAACGAACAATATCACCTTCTACTAGGACAAGTACTTTGTTAGGAAATAGCACATTTATTATTACAGGAGGCTTTATTGAAGATGATTATCAAAAAAAAAAAAAAAAAAAAAAGGCAAACAAGCAACAACAACAAAATATTTTCCTTTCACTGAAAAATTATTTCATTTGATTTCAATGTTCTTATATTGTTCTTATATATCATTGTACAACATTTTAGATAACAATTATTTTCTACTGAATACTAAAAAACTTTCAGTTTATTTATATTTCAGTTAAGAATAAGAAAAAACAAACAAACAGATTTTGGAACAACATTAAAAGCTACAACTACTAAATATAAGAATATTAATTATGATTATATTATTATTATTATTATTATTATTACTATTTATACTACTAAAATGTATAATGTAGAAAGTGTATTGTCTTTGTGTAGAATTTAGAGACCTGTAAATAGTGATTATTTTTTTTAGCAGTCATGAAAAGATGAAATAGATGTATACTGATTTTAGTCGTTATTAAAAACACAAAAAAACATAAGCATCAATTTTCAAAGCTTGTATTAAAAACGTAACACTGATAAACGACCTAAAAATCAGAACAACCAACCAAAAAGTAGCCTCTTTCTAAAAGTGCACTTCTTTCTATGACCACAGGATGGCAATCTTAAGCTATGAATCTAGCAAAGGTCCAAATGTTCAGAGTTACTCTTTCTGACTTATTTCAATAATCCAGCACAGTGGATTTTTCTGAAAGGCTTTCACCCCTGTTACTGCCTTGTCTGTGTCCAAGACTAAATCTGGCATGTGTTAATACATAAATTCCATATGTTTGTATGAATACCTGATAATGCTTTGACATTACACAATACTGACAGGACTGAGAGAGAGCATGTGCATTCTTAATGGACCTTTTTAAATCGGCATGATGTGCAGCACAGTCCAACAACTTTCAAAGTCAGAAGTATTTCCGTTATTGAAATGTGAGGAAGTGGCTCTGTTAGGCTGAGAGGGCCAGAAAAGATGTTGACCTTTAGTTAAATCTGATGGGGAGCCGTGGGAGAGAGGGTAATTGTGAGAGGAGCCGGCAGGATTGGACTGGAGCTGGAAAGGGAAAATGGGAGTCAATAACATGTTCCAGATCTTCCAAACGGACAGAAGGTCAAGTACACTCACTTAAACAATGAGTCTGCAGACCAAAACCATAAATCCACCCCTGCACCATCCCCTCCACACCCCACCCGATCCCTCTGCTGCATGTGTCTCTTCATTTCTCATGTTGACCATGTCACTGTAGATAGAAAAACATTTATATGGACTTAAAAACAGAACAAACAAAGACGTGTTTTTTGGTTTATCTATGTCACCAATGCTCATACTTACTTAAACTTACTTAGGATATGGTCAAATGCCTCATGTCTTAGGAAAATGTAAGAATTTTCCATGATTCATTTGAATTCATTGCTTTACGGATTGTTAGAGGAGCAGTTAGTTATATTTTCTTAGTACCTAATTTGGTAAACTAAATCCAGCCACATTACTGTCAATAGTTTGAATGATCAGGGCACAATGTATTATTTAGGCAGTGTTTTTAGGTGTTATGTGCTTATAATTATATAACTCTAATTATATTTAAATACATACTTCTTCAGTCTGATATTGCAGAGCATAGTAAATACACTGTATAAACATCTGCACACATCTGCATGTAATTTCTGTCATTTGTGTCTGTGTTTGTGTGTGTGTGTGTGTGTGTGTGTGTGTGTGTGTAATTTTATTTATATTGAAAATTCTATTTTATCATTTATCTAAATAAATAAATAAATAAAAACAACAACATAAAAAAAAATAAAACTATTCAAAAAATAACTTATGATCTTATAATATAATATAATATAATATAATATAATATAATATAATATAATATAATATAATATAATATAAACTTATATATTTGTATCACCACAACCATACAAATTTTAATTTTAAACATTTCTGCACTTGTGACTCATCTTCTGTTGCTGTGGATCGTTTCACGTAGATATCCTAAAGATGTGAAAGAGTCACTGTGCTCATGTCCATGTTTCACCCATACTCATACTACTGTTATCTAAACAGATGCTGTAAATATGTACCTATGATCTGCTGATGTAATCCCAAACACTGTTTTGGGGCATTTTATCAAGTTTATTCACCATCATGCAATACACCTAGTACTGTTTGTTCTTGATAGTACATAGATAGAGTTTTAAAGGGTATTAGTGCCACCCAGAAGATGACATGTTCCCATTATTTTGAGTCGGTATTCTTTCAAGATTTTTTTATCAAGGACTTTTTCTCTGGTTTGGTCATTAAAGAGTTAAATCTACCCCCAGATTTCTGTAAAGCTGCTTCGTGTTAAAGTTGCAAACATACATGTATTTCAGACACAAATGTATTGAATACGACAAGGCTGCATGTAAGAGACGCATACACAAGTACTACAGTACAACGTAACCTCCTCCCTTGTATCTCCATCTACGATTTTAACTTTTCACCCGGACGTATCTTGTTTTCCCCTTCTGAACCTATTTAAACCTCATAAAAATCTCACTCCTGGTGAGATGGACTGGAAATTTAATAGAAACAGAGGTTTAATTTTGAGGCTGAAAATGTGTCTCTGAGGGTGTGAACCCCCCTCATCGTGAACTAACCTGCAAACTGCTCACAAAGATATGAACACTTTTGTCTTCTGTGATCAAAGCGTGCCAGCAAAGTGCTTGAAAGAACAAGCTAAAGTGAAATATAGATGAGTGGCCTGGTTTTGATGAAGCCAACTATAAGTGAGCTTGTGTGTTTGTGTGTGTGTGTGTGTGTGTGTGTATGTGTGTGTATTAGGTAGGATCAGAGCAAAGGAATGTATTTTGTTAAGGAGTGCGATTCCAGTTGCCCTCTGCACTCTTAACTCTTTTCAGGAGTTTGAGATGGTTGCATTTGCATATATAAATGATGGTGTCTTATGTAAGGTGACGTGAAGGGCTTTTATATAAGCTCACGCACAGAAATAGAGAGTAGAGTGCAGAGCCCTGACCCTGCACAGATTTATTCAAGTGTCCTCATATCATGATGGAAAAGAGACAGAGAGGGGGAAGGAGATGGAGTAAGGGAGAAGGAGACTTTAGGTAGACAGAGAGGAAAACAGTGACAAAGAAAAAAGAGATTATTCTAGAAAAATAGATAGTTATCATGTAGTTTAATTAATGTAAGCGGAATTCATTCTTATGTAATAATTTCATATTTCATAATCTTTATAATTTTTAATAATAATTCATATATATGTATGTATATATATATGTATATATATATATATATATATATATATATATATATATATATATATATATATATATATATATATATATATATAATTTTTATTTCAGTTCACAATTTGAATTAAAGTTTACAGAAGGAAACTTTTATAAAATGCTAAGCATTTTCTAGTTTTTCTAGTGAATGGTCTAAAAATGTAGCATACAGGAAATTGTAATTGTAATTGCAGTTCTTGTTGAAATTTAGGCTTAGACAGCTGCAAAAGAGTCTTCATAAAAATTGCTTTTCTGCTCATGTAAGCTACATTTATTATTTACAGAATGGACATTTACAAATTTAATCATGATATGTTGATTTTTCAATTTCAATTCAATTACATTTTTTGTCTAGTGCTTTTAACACTTGAGATTGTCTCAAAGCAGCTTTACAGAAGTATAGAAACAGAATAAAATTTAAAAAGTTTAAAATTAAGTTTCTGTATATCTCTAACATTTATCTCTAATTAACAAGCCTAAGGTGACGGTGGAGAGGAAAAACTCCCTGAGATGATATGAGGAAGAAACCTGGAGAGGAACCAGACTCAGAAGGGAACCTTGTCCTCATTTGGGTGACACTGGACAGGAAATAATGTAAATGTAATAATGTCCTTTCTGCAACAGTTTATAGTTGAGTGGAATTAAGCAACAAAGAGCTCCTGAGAAACTAACAGGTCAGTATCATTTCTGAGTTCATTACAGACTTAACACTAATTCCTTCCTGTTGAAGCCTTTAAATGTTCACTAATGAAGACCCGAGCACAAAGCTCACCAACGCAATGGAAGTTCAAAGACTGTGTGATAGTCTCCAAGTATTTCTATCCACAGCAAACTCATGAGTCATGCGAGAGAGAGAGAGAGACAGAGAGAGAGAGAGAGAGAGAGAGAGAGAGCAGAGCGAGAGAGAGACAGAGAGAGAGAGAGAGAGAGAGAGAGAGAGAGAGCAGAGCGAGAGAGAGAGAGAGAGAGAGAGAGAGAGAGAGCAGAGCGAGAGAGAGAGAGAGAGAGAGAGAGAGAGAGAGAGAGAGAGAGAGAGAGAGAGAGAGAGAGAAATGAGAGAGTTGGATGATTTTGTCAGATGTATGATTTTGCACTATAAACCACATATAATATAGGGTCAAATATTTGTACATATTTCCATGCAAGTGGCAAAACATTAAATAAGTGCTGAGGAGGCAGGAAGGTGAATCACACAAAATGGATGTGTATTGAGTGCAAAGTGTTACTGTGCATCAAAAACACAGTTATTGAGGTGTCTTTTTCTTTTTTAACTTCATCAAAGAAAATAAAATGAATTGATAAGAAAAAGAAGTGCAGTATAATAGTTATAATAGTTATAATAGTAGTGAGGAATGAATTGTCCAGCACCAACTGGTTAACAACTGAAACCAACTCAGATACAAAATTTGACATTAAGCTAAAGAGTCGGTCCAAAATGTAACTGTAGTCTGGTGGTTTGTAACCTATTTATATCAATAAAATTGGTATAAAAGGTTTGAAATAAAATGATTTCTTTATTTTCTATATTATCTATATTTATTACCTGAATGTAATATGACATACAATCCCTTTACTGCACACCCTTGAATTTGGGCATAAATAAAATAACCCAGTGTGATGCTTTGTGAGTCATTAAAAACCAACCAACCAACCAACCAAACAAACAAACAAACAAACAAACAAACAAACAAACAAACAAACAAACAAACCTTTTAAATACTGATTTATTACAGATGATGAACAGTAGGACAATATATTAAATTACTGCTTGTAATAGTATCTTTAAAGAAATGCTTATTAAAATGAAATTTTATAAAACAACATAAGTAAAATGAATTCAATGAATTCGATAAACTAATGAAGGTTATGTAAAATAAAAAAACAAAACAAATCATACTGTTATAGAAAAATAATCTCATGCCCTAAAGTTGATCAGATACCAATAAGCTAATGTCCTAAAGTGTTTTTTGTCTTTATACCAGAACATTTTGCTAATGATAACATTTTACATTTTAAGGAATGATATGTTCATATTATTTGTTTATTGTTACAATTGATTCCTGTTGTCGTTACATTATAGCAGCTTCAAACATTGTCACACACTTCTGTAAGACTTTTTGATGGAAGAAAACCTTATTGCTTTAACTCTGATTGTTACAAAAACTTTGTTTTCTGTTTCGGTGGAATATATTGTGTATTTCTACATTTGGAACCTTTATAGAAATCTATAAAACACCTTTAACCGATCTGACTTATCTTAAGACGAATAAGACTTCAACAATGCAGAGCTGTGAGGATAAAAATCATTCAAGTCATCATCCAAAGTTAAGACATTTCATAGGTTCAAATGCTGATTTATAAACACTCACAGGAGGAAGTGAAAAGAAGAAAAAGACCTCACAGCAAGACCGAAAGTAAAGTACTCTGAGGATTGATGTGAGGCCTTTGAGGAGTTAAGAACCATCTCTCTCAGGTGACATTCTCCTGTTTGGGATGTGCAGCTTTTCCTCTATGTTCAGTACTGTAGCATTTGGGGCTTCTGAGCTCTGAGTTCTCCCTGCCCTCATCACCTGCTGAAGAGCCCGGCTGGGGAGCTTATGCTGCTGATAAAACTCATTACAGCAGCTGTGGGAGGTATGGCAGCCATGTTCTCAGGGACAGCTCAGGCCCAACACCATGCAGGAGCTCTGTCCGTCTCTGAGGGACCTTTCTCCTGGATGATCCTCCACATCCTCCCGACCTGAGCTCTCTCCACCTGGGAGACAAAACAGGAGTGCGAGACCTCAAGGAGACTTCACTGTACAAAGGAAGATTCACTGAGGGAACAGATAATACTCGCTAAAATCTGTCAACTGCTTGACTCACCTTACACAGTTTATCCCTCACTGCAAATGTAGTCAATCAGGAGAAAGATGCTCGGTGTGTACTGTTCAATAAAAATGTTACTCATAAAATATTGCTTACATTACGTAAACTGTAATAAAGTTTTAACTTTAGTCAATACCACTAGCTTTTTCTTTATCACGAATCACTAGACTACTAGGCTACAAAAGTTGAACTATTAAAAAATTAATACCCTGTTGATACCATTATCTAGCACTAATACCTTAGACTAAAAAGAAGAAGAAATCTCTCTCTCCTTTTCTCTCTTTGTCTCTGTTTTGAGAATGTATAAATAATTCACCAAACTGAGTGAGCTGCAGATATGAGACCACCAGGTTGTGAAGAAGACAGAATTGAACATAAACATGTTCAAGCTACATTAACATTACTGCGTAGTGTAGATGGTATACGGTACTTAGTACCGAGATGGCCAGGCTCACTGTGGTTTATTTACAAGTTTATTTATCATTTGGAAAATTGAGCTACATTAAGGACAAATCATGGGCAGGCACAAACAAAAATAATAGTTCCTAAACCACCCAGAGTCTGATCAGGATAAAGCAGTTACTGATAATGAATAAACAAGTGAATGAATAAGGCAAGTGTGGTATCCCTTAGACATGATGATAAACTGGTAGAAATAAGTGTTACTCACTTTTAGAGCCAAGCTAAAACTCAAGCAAACTTCACACACCTGACATGCCTCGATTGATTGATTACATTTACAGAAAGGTCAACATTTTTTTTCTAAATTGAATTTGTTTAAGTGCAATATTGATTTAACAGAGATGCTCATGTAAAGCAGACATTTTTTAGTGGTGTCATTCTACCAATATCCAGCACCCAAAGAATTTCAAGCAACAGAAGCCACTTGTATGCTAGTGAAGTGATCTTTGTGTCAAACTGCCCAGGGAAATGGGTTGCAGGGATGGTTTAACCTCAAACCCTTTAAAGAGCAAACATTAAGTCAAGGGCACCCACAGAACATAAATAGTGGATTCACACACACCCACACAGACACACACACACGTCTGACTCTCTGACATTGCTACCTGTGGGAGTCAGCGTTGATACACAGATGGCCACAAAACTTTATACTCACTTTATCGGCAGGCATCACATGTAGTGTCTAATCCTATAAGAGTACGTGTTCCATTTCTCTATGACCCCTTCCGCTCCCTTACATTACATTAATGGCATTTGGCAGACATCCTTATCTAGAGCAACTTCTATTTTTTTAATCTAATTTTATTATACAATTGAGCATTGTATAAGTAACATGGGCTGCTTGGTGGATCTGGGATTAGAACTCACAACCTTCTGATTAGTACTCCAGCACATCCCCCACAGCTTCCCTACCCATTGTACCCATTGCGCTTGTTATTCTCTATCCTCGTGACTCCAGCAGAGGTTTTGGATACCATGCTGTCACATGCCACTCCGACCGAGATCATCAGAAGAGTGTCTCACAGGGGAGTCCCCACCTCCCACATCATCTTTGCCCTTAAACCCCTCCCTAAACATCTTTTCTTGCCCTGTGCACCCCGGATGCCCCACATGCCCCTTTTGATTATGTAGCAAGGTCTGAGCTGATCAAACGCAGCCACGTGGGGCACCCAGGTATGTGCTGGGTGAGAGGAGAAGTTAGAAAAGGAATAAAATGGGACCTATTGGAAGGCTTAAGAATAGGGCGGTGGGCAACATGGGTGGCAAGGTGGCTTGTGGGTAATAGGGAGGGGAATGGATGGATTTCTTTCAGACCCTTTTTATACCAGCTGGGCTTCACTGTAAGATATACCACTGACTACATCCTTAATTAGAGGCTAGCATAATCATCTCTCATCATAGGACTGTTAAAATACCCCATTGAGAGAACCCATGTGTGTGCATGAAAGTTCTGAGTGTGTGTACGTGTGTCCTAATGTCAATAAGGGGGGGTGGTAGCAGTCAGGGGCCCCTGTAACTATCTTCCACAGACGATCGACTCATATAATCCGGATGACTGGAAAGTTCTGATGAAGGATGACATGCTAAGATTTGGGAAGTCATTACCAGACCATTTTATCTCCTGACCTGCTGGGTGCACATACTTTTTTTCATCACATTCCCTGATCCAACCATGTCACAGCAGTATTTCGTATTTTTTATTTTGGGAATAAAAAGAAGAAAAGTGTGTCATGCTGTTCTGCCATGCAGAAGAAAGAGTTGATTGCTGAACTGTTTCCAAACTGATGGCAATTTGCTAATGAACATGTTTTCCTTTTTTTTTTTTTTTGGCTGTTATGAGCTTTGGAGATAAACACAAAGCGAACACACACTTATGCAGCTAAGTAAAAAGTAGTAGTTTATGTAGCTAGATATCTAAGTACTTATATAGTTAAGAAGTGCTTTTTTTGTGTTTAAGCAGGACAGTAGCTGGTAGAAGTGGGAAACGTTGCTGCCTCTCAGTTCATTTCATTGTGTTTGTGTCCAGACTTCCTACACGATCTCTGTCCAAACTACACTAAGCTGTGCTTAGTACCCTGGTGGTACCCTGCCATCACAGGCTTTAACTGGATACACCTTCTTTAGGAAATATGTTAAAGTGTTAAAGGTCATTGATTATTAACAGCATTGGATGCCAAAATTCATACTCAACACTATTTAAAAAATCATAAGAAATGACTGAATATTTACCTGTAGATTGTAGAAATATGTGCCAATACCATCAGTTGATATATTTGTCAATGAAATCTCTAAAAGCACTAACAGACCACTAATAGATCACAGTCACAACCTAAAGAGTGGCTTATAGAGTTGTAAAGTGGCTTATTAAATGAATGTCAGCTGAAAACAATGCAAGCGGTGTTAGCAACAGGGTTATGGTAAGTAATTCGGCTGCTCCACCAGATTCTAAACACAATTATTTAGCATTACCGCTTAACATTCCATACATACAGACTACAGATATATAGCACTTACATTTAATGACCAAAAAAGACTAACCAGTCCATATAGCACACTGGAGGTCACTCAGTGGTTAAGACATTAGACTACTCTCTAGAAGGTTGTGGGTTCATATCTCAGCACTGCCACTCTGGGGCCCTTGAACAAGGTCCTTAACCATGAGTTGCTCATTTGTATAAATGAGATATATGTAAGTTGTTCTGGATAAAAAAAAAAAAAAAAAAAAAAAAAATAAACAATTTAAATTTAAATAAAAATGATCCAGAATAGAGCAGGTTGTAAATCAGGACTTTAAACCAGATTGATTAAGTTAAAAAGTGTTAGCATGTTGTTTAATGATATAGCATATGTTAGTTAATGCATTAATACAAGCAACCTTGGGAAACAAACAAGGATACAATCATTCATTCATTCATTCATCTTCTACCGCTTATCCGAACTACCTCGGGTCACAGGGAGCCTGTGCCTATCTCAGGCATCATCGGGCATCAAGGCAGGATTCACCCTGGACGGAGTGCCAACCCATCGCAGGGCACACACACACTCATTCACTCACGCAATCACACACTAGGGACAATTTTCCAGAGATGCCAATCAACCTACCATGCATGTCTTTGGACTGGGGGAGGAAACCGGAGTACCCGGAGGAAACCCCCGAGGCACGGGGAGAACATGCAAACTCCACACACACAAGGTGGAGGCGGGAATCGAACCCCGACCCTGGAGGTGTGAGGCGAACGTGCTAACCACTAAGCCACCGTGCCCCCTACAAGGATACAATCATAAACTTTAAAAGCAATGATGTAGCACATTGTGGGGCTTTTTACACCTGGTCACTTCATGCGTTTTCTGTGATCCGATAGCTATCCGATGGTAAAAAGACCAGGTCTAAATGCTCTCCGAAACGGTTTCGAGACGGATATAAATCCGATGGTTCAAACCACTTTAGGAGGTGGTCTGGGACGCATTTCAGATGAAACTGGACAGGTGTAAATGAATGTGGTTGTTCAAGCCACATACGTGAGAGCTATACTCCTCCCAAACGGAAGTACGTCACTCGCAGGTGACTCGCGAGTCGTGCGTCGCGCCAGAAACAAATATGTTTTCCCACCAGTGCTGGCTCTGATCTTTCACCCAGGTGTCTCGTTGGGTCTTAAAATGCGCTGCTGCCGCCAACAAAAATGCAGCAAACAGTAAATGCTGTTTTTTTGTAGCAACCGCATACACCAAAGCGTGTTCCATTTCAATTACCCCGGAAATGAGGTGAAATATATTTGCATTTTGGGCGGGAATAGAAAGATCGGATTGATAACCGATTTGCCAAGGCGCTTTTATGTGGCCTAATGTAAATGGAACAGTTTTAACAAATCAGATAGCTATCGGATCAGAGAAAACACATGAAGTGACCAGGTGTAAAAAGGCCATGTGTTACAGGAAATGCTTTCTTTTAATGGTACCTTCATGTTCCTGTCCTCTGTGAAAGCTCATTAATCTATGTAGCAAAACACATACCATTGCTCATGTACCTTGTTCTCATATTATAATCACAGAATGGATCATTGCTTCACAATTTTAAAACTGTGTTGCATCTGAATGCTTTAATAAATCAATCCTCATGCACCAGTGACTGATAGTACCCACTTCACTCTCTGGATCTGTGCATGTTGACCCTAACAAAGGGGCCTGGTCGGTGAGCAGAGGTCATGGCTGTGTGTACAACATAATGAAATATTGATAATCAATGATGTGACTGAAATTGAGAGTGTTCAGCAGTGTTATGAATGTGGAGCTGCTCATCTTCTGTGGCCCTCCCGTACAGGGAGACATTTTTCCTTGTTCCTTTGCTGGGATTAACTGACATCTTAAAGCAGGAAGATATGAAGGTGTGAAATGTTCTTATATATGGCGATATTCTCTGACAGGAGAGGCATAGATTAGAAATAATTACAGCCCTAATCCTGAAAAATGTGAGGAGAAGGAGGAGGTATTCTTAGTAGGGTAGAAGTGTGTATGGGATGCATGCGGTCAACAGTGAATGCGTGTCTGTGTGTGTGTGTGTGTGTGTGTGTGTGTGTGTGTGTGTGTGTAAGAGTCCTAAGCTTATGGTTCTTGAGCAGGTCAGAGAGCATGGCTCATCTGAAGTCAAGACATCAGTCACTTGACCCCTTGTTCTCTTTAAAGACTGCAGCCAATTCACCAGATCAGCCCTCCAGCCACCAGCGCTAACTGGCTGTGTGTATGTGTTTACTGAGATGTGTTTCTGTGTGTGGTTGTGTGTGTGTCCGTCTGTGTGTGTGGTTACTGAGATATTGTGTGTGTGTGTGGTTGCTGAGATTGCATGTGTGTGTATACAGTATGTGTGTGTGGCTGTGTATATGGTTACTGAGATTGTGTGTGTGTGTTGTTACTGAGATTGTGTGTGTGTGTGTGTGTGTGTGTGTGTGTGTGTGTGCACGTCCAAAGCTTTCCCTGATAAGTGGCTGGGCAAGTCGTCATCCCCTAGAGGATGTAAGATTTATTTACACAAATGTATATTCACTATCTGCTGATAGCACAAAGGTTTGAGCCGCCCTGAACACGCTAAAAGGCTTTAACAGCACAAGTCTATTACTCTTAATCGGATTCCCAGGAAGAGCCTTTTATGGTAATAGCTCAATTCACGAGTGAAGCATTTCTCTATGGAACAGCCGCATTAACACTGACCACAGAGAGAGCAGAACTGTGTGCGAGAGCAAGATTTCATATTAGTCTGACCCGATTCATCTGATTACAGATCTGTTTTTACAAGTAGACTTTATATTAGTGGCTCTTCCTTTATATATGGGAAGGGCAAACAGGAGAAAAGAATAGAAAAGTTGTTGAAGGTAAAAACTTTAAACAGATTTATTGTACTTTGAGGAGCTTTTTTGACATTATGCTTTTAAGTTTTTAATGCTTTTTCTTTTTCAATGCACTTTGAAAACCAACCTTTTTTTTGTTACCAACCGGATTAAGATTGAATATTTTCCTATAACTGCACTCTGTTAAGTGTTTTATTTCTCTAACACCACAGTGATTCACCAACAATTGTAATTGTTTTTAAATGCAGGATTCCATTCCAATATTTATGTTTAATATTATGGAAAAGATTTTAGTTCCTGTTTCCTTTTCTTTAGCCGCTTTATTTTTAACAGTTAGAATCATATTTATTTCATTTCAATTCAATTCAAATTTATTTGTTTAGTGCGTTAAACAATGGACATTGTCTCAAGGCAGCTTTACAGAACATAAGAAATACAAAAAAAATATTATACAAAGATTAACATAACAAAAAGTGACTGAGGTGACTATGGTGAGGAAAAACTCCCTTAGATGGAAGATGAAGAAACCTTGAGAGGAACCAAACTCAAAAGTGAACCTCATCCTCATTTGAGTGACACTGGAGGGTGTGATTGTAAATATTCAGTCCGATAATTGTGTATCGATGAGGAGGTGTCCGAATACTTCATGAAGTAGGGTCAAACTGGAGCTGGAACATTTCTAGATGCCTCAGGATCCTCACAGGGTTGACCGAATCTCAATGAGGTTTGAAAACCTCATGACATGGAACACAACTGGAACTGGTACAATCTCTATCATCACAGTTTACACAAATATTACAGCAAAACTTTACAACCGTATACAAGTTACTGTTTGAGTATTTAGAAAGAATATCATTTTAAAATAAATGCATTAATAAAAAAACTCTGATTTGCTGTTTAGCCTGCACCCCTGAATGAATTCGACTTGAGTTGAAGCGAAGACAATTTAATGAGTAATACCTTGTTATATTTTCTGATACATGGTGTTTAAATTACAAGTTACACTGAAAAACCTTTCCTGCTGAACTTCCTCATCTCTGTTATTTACCTTGTGTATCAGCTTCGTAAGACCTTACAGGACCATGTCTGTCATGCCTGACTAATACATATATCAGTAATTAATAGTTTTATTATAGCTTTATGTTAATATATAATAATATAATAATGTGATCTTTAGTCAAATACTATCTATGGAATATATATAATATTAGTAGTTTCAGGCAAGTGAAAAGGAAAAATGTTCAATTATCAATGGTCAATGTTTTCAAAAAGAAGTGTTAATAGTTTATTTTTTATCAGTTAAACATATGGAAAGTAAATGAACAGAAGAGAAATCTAAAATAAATTAATATTTGGTGTGACTATCCTTTTGCCTGCAAAACAGCATCAATTATTCTACATACACTTACACCCAGTTTTTGACTGAACTCAGCAGGTAGGTTATTCAAGACATCTTGGAAAACTAATCACAAATCTCAAATCCTTCCTTCTTGGGAACATAATATATCGTGTATTTAAAGAGATTCCTGTTGAAATGTTGAAAATAAAATCCACTGGGTAAAATCCAGAAGGGTAAAGTCTGTTACAGATATTACCCTAAACAAAACCATGCTTCTTCTACCACATGGGGATCTTTACCTTGCTATTGCAAAGCTGTAATATTCAGGTTTTTTTTTTCTTGTACTTTTTATTTACTTATTTATTTATTATTATTTTTATTTTACTCCCAACGCCAGCCCTGGGAGAGGTATTATCAGAACACAAGAACAGGTGCAAACTAATTTACTCCTATTGCTCAGAGAGCACAGAGACCCCAGCGCTGGAGAAATCCCCCAACAGCCTCCACCAGCACAAAAACATATTTAATCCTAATCGGAACTGGAGCGAGATATCGCTTAAAGAGCTATCATAATGAACATTTCTCACTTTAGAGAGGTGCAGTGTGCGTGGACACGCTTGCTCAACTTTTATCACGATTTCTTCTAATTTCATCACATCTTACCAAGCAGAGTATATAAATGATAAAACTTTAATAGAGGTCTGTCCCTAAACACTAGAGCACTATGCTGACTACATTTCCTCACCATTTGTATGTCCCACCTAACAGTTTACTGGTGATTTGTTAAGAAAATAACCTGTTATGGTGTGTATATCTGGTTTGTGATGTTCGTACAGCTTCATTCATTTGCAGTACAACTCACAGAAATGAGACCCATAAACTCAGAGCATTATAACTTAGTTTTCATTTAGAGAAAAAGTTCTAAAAAACCAACAAAAACAATAAGAGGATATATTCAACGTGTCTAGACATTTACTCTTGGTAACTTTTATATGTTGTTAGTTCCATCTCCTGAGATTCCTGCTCTCAGATCTCAGGCCTGCTGTGAAATATCCCATTTTGATTGCACAAAGTCGAACCCACGTCTCTTTCCGGAACTTTTAAATATGTCTCCGCAAAACACTGTACATTTCTTTCCTCTTCGACATGAACGTGTTCTGAAAGTTGCTGGTCAATCAAGTACTTGTTTCTCTAGAGGCCGAGGAAATGCTACGAAAATGACTGGAAAATATCTTCGCTCCACCAGGACATTTGGAAAAAAAAGGTAGGCTCAAGGTCAGTAAAGTGCTAAATGCTGTTTGGGAGTCCCTCGACATTCCCAGGATGCTTCAGCCAAGTTCTCCCCCACCAGCCACACTCTTTCCTGCCCTGCTGCCCCCTCCTCTCTCTTACTCAGAATGGAGTGGGGTTTTTAAGAGATGATACACAGGGGCCCGAACACGGCCGTTAGCCTCATGAAGATATGCACATTAGGCTGAAAGAGAGTACGGTTCCCCCCTTTCCTCACCTGCTGATGACCGACACCAGATGAGGAGGTCTTGCTGTGGCTCAGGCCGACTTCGTCTCTCAGTGTTGTCAAAAGAGACTGAGCGGAAAATCCAGCTCCCAAAGGCCCAAGCTTTGTGCAGAAACATCTTAGTGCAAACCAAATCAGAGTTTGGTAACTGCTCAACGTACCCACATTTAAGTGATGTATTGCAGCCTTTTACCATTTTAAGGATTTTTACTCTCAATCATCAGGAGAATACTCGCTTTCCCTCTTTCCTGTCTGCTTTTTTTTCCCTTTCTTGTCTTGACAAGGCACAAAGACTGCAAAACTCCTTGTGTCCTATTTTTTCTTTTTTTTTGCACATAGACTGAAATGCTTTCAAGAAGTACAGTTTAATAATATAGATTTTTTTACATATATTTTCTTCTTCTTCTTCTTCTTCTTCTTCTTCTTCTTCTTCTTCTTCTTCTTCTTCTTCTTTTTCTTCTTCTTCTTTTTATTATTATCATCAATGCACTACCAGAGAACACTGAGGTCTATAACAAGGGGTGCATTAATATTCACACTAAACATATTTATTCAATATTCAAATATTCAGAGAATTATTTTTAGATTAGTACAATAATAAGGATCATATTCATTTCGATTATATGGCAGCATTTATCAGAATAAGTCTGTTCCTTAGTCAACTTAGATAAATAAACCTTAAACAAGAATAAGTAAATAAATAAATAAATAAGATCAGACTCTATTATAATATATGTGTCTCTATACTGACATTTAGAGAAAAAAAAGAGTCTTGGGAAAACATGTGAGTGACAGGACTACATGTTAAAGCCCATCACTTCATTTTAAGCCTGCGATTGTGGAAGAGAGAGTGACACAGTTGCATTTAAAATCTCCTTTCACCTCCCTCAAAGGCGAGTATTTTAGGGCCACAGAGACACACCGTGCAGATAAAAATAACCCCAGTCCGAGGGGCTGACACTGTAGTAAGACAATCGCCTGGAAATCAGTGCTAACTTCCCAGTGACACTCCTGCAATGATGTGTAAATTGCAGCTATATGGTACGCGAGAGCCTCTTATTCCCTTTCCTCAGGAAATAGGATTGTCTTTAAAGTATGCATTTGTCACAAAAAGGCACCGAGCTATTGATTTGATTTTAAAGTAAGCAGTGCTTTTGAGAGTAAATTGTATTTTCGGCTGTGCAGGCTATACGTGAAGCTAATCTGACTAGCAGTAATCTGGTTTTCTGCCTTAAGATTTGTGTTGCCTTAGACTTTCTCAATCCACTCTACCACACACACCCACAATCTTTTTCCCTGAGTCTTTGAATTCAATATTTCATTAAAGATCCTTTGCAGAGTGGAGCCCTATGCTTGGAAATCTATAGATGTAACTTCAACAATTAAAAAAAATAAGCCAAAATGAGACTCTAGACATAGTCTGCTGCTTATACTATAGAGAGCTGAGAATTTATGGATTGTTCATCACTGATCCAGACAATCAGTCCACATATTCATCCAAACATCTATTATTGACACCATTCATAGGCCGTGGTTCTATTAGATGGTGACCTTATAAAGATCTCTGTCCCTTGGTGATTTCAGATTTTCTTTGCTGGTATTAGTTGTGAGATGGATGTACAATTCAGTGGGAATACAAACGCTAGTGACTGCTCCTAAAAAGAGTGTGAGTATGTCATTTTTCTTACGACTTTCCACGTCATATGTACATGAATCACAGGAAATAGCTTTTCACTGGTGCCAAGTAATAGCCACAAAAATCTGGTTTTGAGCGGAGTTTGGATTAATGTTGAACTCACGTGAGGCTGGTGGCTTTGTCTGGATTTTAAAGAACATATCTTTTGTTTGTCATATTGTCACATTTTTGCACTATAGCCTTTTCATTCTGCCTTTGACCACTTTTCATTTATTTCCTTGAAAACAAGAGAGGAATAGAGAGGGTGCTTTCTCATTGTACTGGGGTTGTGTTGCTGATTTAGTAAGATGTTTCTGTTTGTCTTTGTAAGGATTGTTTAAAGTTGTTGTGTTTGAGAAATAGACACTTTCAACTAGCCGCTAATATGATCAGTCATGTGTCCCTCAGAATGCTGAAAACGTCTTCCTGAATCTAGTCAGTATTATAATTTCCTGCAGTGTATAAACATCAACGTATTCTGAATACATTTAGAATTTCTTAAAAAATACAAAAATATGGAACTATGCTTTTTTTTTGTCGTTTTACAATTTAACTATGGACACTCAATGGTAGCTTTGTACAATTTGAAAAAGGTTTCTTTGTTGGAAATAGCTGCATTTTGCTTTAAAATGAGTCATGGCTAAGGTGTTTAGCATAGAATTAGCAAACACACAAAATATGGCTAATTAGCATTCATGCTAATGACATTAGGATATCACATACATTCTATTAATTAATTACAATTTTAATTAATTAATTTAGTGACTTTCAATTTAATAACAATTTTAAATGAGTTCCACTTTCAAAGTGACCTCTTCAGTCAATAATGCAATATAATTGAAAAAGAAAAAAAAAAAAAATAAATAAAGAGAACTTACTTGTCTTCCTCCTGTAGAAATAATCATTGGAATCTTTATGTGACTTCTGGAATATTCTACAATGTTCAGATAGAACATATTTGACTCAAATAGCTTCTAATGTACTATTTATCTTTTCAATAAATGCTTAATCATTTACTTTATTTACACAACATCATGCCAACCTGCTTTCATTTAGCATTAAATGTGCATGGAAATCAATTAAAAAAAAAAAAGACTACATATATTTTCTAGGCAATAAGAGTCGACTCCAAAGATATAGAGTCGATTTCTTAAACTGCAAATGATTCTGGTAATGATATGTTGGTAATGTTAATGGTTATAGACCAAACACACACACACACAGACACACAGACACACACACGCACCTATTCACACACTATGGACAAGTTTGAGATTCCAGTCAGCCTACAACTCATGTCTTGGGACTGGGGCAGGAAACCAGAGTACCCAGTGGAAACTCCCAGAGCACAAGAAAGACCCTGGTGATGTGAGGACATGTTCATCACTAACAGTGTTCTCCCCAAAAACGCACTTTATTTTCCAAAAAACGTAATTATTTATGTACAGTACATTAGGCAACATATGTTTTTTTGTTGTTGTTTTTTTTTTTACATAAGGCAGACATACAGTTTATGTCAAAAGTAACAGGATTATTACACTAGTGTTTAAATAACCAGTAAAAATGTCATACCTTCATTGAGGGATAGTACTCACCTGACTCAGAACTTGTGACTTTATGTGTTCTTTTAAATTTTCAGGCACTTCACATGCACCTGCTAGGTCATAATAATTC